>NC_047507.1:2783094-2895594 GCF_902827115.2 Pseudochaenichthys georgianus | reverse complement strand
ACTGATATACACCTGAACATCAGCAGGAGAGGACTCTTTAAAGTAGAGACACTACATACTGCTATACACCTGAACATCAGCAGGAGAGGACTCTTTAAAGTAGAGACACTACATACTGATATACATCTGAACAGCAGCAGGAGAGGACTCTTTAAAGTAGAGAAACTACATACTGATATACACCTGAACATCAGCAGAATATGATGAAAGTGTTTCAAAGGGTCTGTAAGTCCACCATCACCTTAGTGAGAAACTGAAAGCTGTCTGCAGTGGAGGAAGTGAAGCATTATCGTATAGCTCTGACCAACTGTTGTACTCTCAGGGAGCTTTGCAACGCCTACATGATTAAACAGTAAATGAAAACGGCCCCCCGCTGCCCTAAACCCACACTAAGCACAAGGGAAACCACCCACCAAAGCCTCATTAAGAAAAGAACAAACTTAACAACAGGAGTTCAGAAAAGTACAAAGTGTAAAAGTGCAAAGACTGGGAAAACAATGGTAAGTGGGAAAAAGGAACAATCCCAGAATAAATGTCTGCTCCATTTCAGTCACAACCATGGCCAACTATAAGGTTCACCTCTATTTTGTACCCTTTGTATAGGCAGTAACATAAACTATGACTTAAAAATAAACTCCTAACTGCAGTCTAAAAGTGTACAATCATTTATTATAAGAGCTATCTTTGTTCTGGGGATTTTGCACTGTAATACTTTAGATTATTAGATAATATGTGACGGCAGCAAAAACCTTTTTTTTACCATCATGTTTTTCTTGCTGTTTTTTTGAAAGTGTTGAAAGCTGAAATATTCTTTTCATCACGATATTACTGTCTGGATTTTGGCCTTTGCAGACCATTTACATGCACTAAAAACGTATACAACACATTACAGAAAAGGAAACACCTCGACGAGGGCCTCTTTAAGCTCAGCTGAAATGAAAGGGCTGATCAAACAGACACAGCTCCCGATGGAGATTGTAGTGTTCGGCATACTTAATACCCTTTTTAATGATTAGAAACTTCTTTGGGGGCTCCTTTCGTTCTTATCCGAAAGCACAGCAACTTCTTCTGCCTGAATACATTCTTCTCCACCATTCATCACATTCGTTGGCCCCCCCCTCCACAGCGTTTTTGAAGCCTGCAGCGACATTATGCTAATCTTATGAACGTGCACCTACTCATAAACAGTATTCATTAGGTTTGAATCCACACCCGACATGGAACATTCTCATGTGCAAACTTCATCGAAAAAACTAAGAGAAGTTCAGGACAAGAACACAATTTGTTGCCCCTAACCCTAACCCTAACCCCTTTCTCACTGGGCTTTGAACCACAACAGCAACATGTCCTGATCTGGCGCAAGCTCGTCAAGAAGACCTGGAGAGTCTTTCCAAAAACCTTAGTTAATCACGGAAAGTGATCAAATCCCTGGGAGAGGATCCATCTTGAGATCCCCCTCCTCATATGGCTGAACGTTCGGTAAAAACCATGCAGGATGTTAGGAAAATCTCCCACTCTGTCGATATGCCAAAACCTCCTATGATAATCCAACACAAGGAATGCAATGTAACTTAAGGAATAGCTTAGAGTAGACAAGTCCAATTACGTCCAATACGTTATGAGGATTTGGCTGCCTTATGGACCAGGGTAGGAACCTTGGTGGAATAGGGACTAAGTTACGTAGACAAATGTATTTTAACTTGATATCTGATGCCAGACTACTCAATTCATCTGAGCAGGAATAGCCATCAGGGCACGTGGCTGACATTGGACAGTAGTGAGGTTTTTTCACTCGTTGCTCTTCTGGATTTATCACTCGAGATGACTTGGCTAATTCACACTGTGCACAGTATTGTTGGCATGTTTGTGAATGACCTTTGAGTGACAGTAAATACTACTTTATCTCACTACAACTCTTCTAGACACGGACGCTACTACCACAATCATAAATCAATGACATGCAATGGATCGAGAGGCACTGGTTGATATCAGAGACTCACACACATATGAACCCCATAGAGATAGCTTATTGGGTGAAGGGTCGGATGTTACATATTTCATATCTGCATTCTTTAAAACACGCGTGAAATGAACATTTATATTGCATGGTCTTACTTTAACTTGTAGATTAAAGGTGGGGTAGGTCATTTTGGAGAAACCGGCTCGAGTGCGCTAGGATTTGAAAATACACAGCCGGAAAACAAATCTGCCACTTCCTCACAGAGCCCCTCCTCCAACACACACGAACGCGCACATGACCAATGAGGGCACGAGATACGTTTGTGCCCCGGTGGAAGGCTGACAGGCAGGTAGGCCATCCAGTTACTTTAGCCGGCTCAGATGATTGGTCGTGCTTTTTACAGCGCCACGGCTTCCACAGATGAGATTTTGTTATGCATTTGTTGTCAAAGCACTTCAGATATTCATTGCTATCGGATGTTAAGAGCATTCCATGAAACATAACAAAAAGTGTATCTCGAGCCGGTTTCTCAAACTTACCTACCCCACCTTTAAGTCCTATCGCCTCTCCTTCTCGACAAAGATATCAGTGACATTGTTGTAAAAGTTATTTTGTCTTAGTTTTAAACGTCTCTGCTTCCCCTGACCGCACGTTTCTTGAATCAGTTATATGCAAGGATGCTTCTTATTTTGCGGAGATTTGACGGTATAAACATTGCAATTACTGTTTGTTAAACCAAGTCAATTTTTTTGCACATAAAACACATGCTTCAAGAGTTTTTGGTTTGTTGAAGTAAATGGTAAATGGACTGTACTTATATAGCGGTTTTTCCAGTCTTTAAGACCCCTCAAAGCACCTTACATACTACATGTCGTTCACCCATTACACAGCATTGTACCCTACAAACATTCACACACACCGTTGGCCATGCCATCGGGAGCAACTCAGGGATAAGTATCTTGCCCAAGGATACATCGACATGTTGACTGCATGGGCTGGGATCGAACCCACAACCTTCTGGTTGAAAGACGACCACAGCCACAAGTAGACCTACATACTTTATATTTTCATTTATTTAAAGTGTTATAAAGACACTAAACACTTTGCACTCTGTTTTGCAATTATGAAAGTACATTTCATAACAAAAAGCCTGTTTTGTAGTGGGTGATCCATGAGTATTTCTGACCCAGCTCAAACATGAATGTGAATAATATTTTTGAATTACCTGAATCACTCAACCTTGGCACATCGTTTGTCTAACCTCCTCGATATCTGGTTACTCATTGATCTATTAATACTCCTCAACTATGAATACCACTATTATGACTTAACATATTACATCTTGGACTTGTATATAGTGTATGCTGCGAGTTAGGTGAACAATGAAGCTGGCTCCACACTTCCCTTGGATTTGACCTTAATGACTCATTAGCTCGAGGAGACTTGAAATGCTTTAAACGGAACACATTTTCATTTCCCTGATTACATGTTAAAGTTAAATTAGTCTCTAATGATCGCTGTGTGGGCAAACGTAATTGTTGCAGCAGCAGAGTTCACGGCAAGTATGAGCAACACGAAAAACTAAACACTGTTTCATTAAAACAAATAACATCTAGTGAGATTACAACCTCGCTTTACTTTGAACTACTCATTTAATCACTCTCAATTGTAAACATGTACTACAACCACTAAGGAATCAATGCAGAGCTAATACAATGTCCTTTGAATGCCAGTTGTTTGTGGAGCGATGAACACATCTTGAGGAATTTCATCATGATAGGCGCGTTCACACCACAGTACTTTTCCTACTTTAGTTCCGATGAACTGAAACGGAACTAAAATTAGTTCATGAGAACCTTTTTACCCCCTTATCCCTGGTGATATGGTCAGGGCCGGCCCTAGACTATTGGGGGCCCTAAGCGAGCTTTGCCCTGGGGGCCCCCCTCACTCTAGCGCGTTCTCACTCCACACAACACAGAACCAACTTTTGTCTTATGATGTTAGCATAAGCACACATATTGTATAAATAAGCATGTAAACACCGTGGACCTCACCTCCTCTGGGGGGGGGGGGTCCGGAGGCATGCTCCCCCGGGAAGATTTTAGTTTACATATTGAAGTTAAAAGCATTAATCTGGTGCACTTTGAGAGCAACATTAAGAGATATGGATACATCTCAACACCCATTTGAAACAGAACTGTAAACAGATTTTTCTTTATGGATATTTTACAAAACACTTAAACTGTATTCTTGTTTTGTCATATAGTATTTCATAACTGTTTTTCATTTATTCTCTCTGGCTGTCCATCTCATAATGTTCACGTAGAAACTAGCTGTCAATAGGAATATCATTCAGAAGAATTATAATTTCTTGGAAAAATCTGTCACAAAAAGAGGTTGCACATTTAAGTTCAGGTGTTGTTATGGCAACGTCAGCCACATTTACTGCTGCTAATACGTTCAAACATGCTGTCGACACGTAAAGCAGTGGCAACTATGCCACCATTTCAGCTGACTATTTCTCAGAAATACTGTCACATAACATCCATATATTTCAGTGCGAGGTTGAGCTTAGCTAAGCTAACTATGAAACACTTTAACTGACAGGACTCCGGATCAACTGTGTACTGCAAGGTAGCTTCTAGCTTCATGTCGAACAGTATGTCAACATTTCCCAGAGAGCTTTCTTTGAAATCACCAGGTAACGCTAAAAAACATAACATTTAGATTGTATGACAAAGTGTTTATTTAATATATCTGGCTAGCTATAGCTACTTGCTAACGGTTTAGCTTACCCCCGCGATTCAAAGTAACGTCAACGTAGCTGTAATTTATGCTTTGCTTACACGTTTGCATAACTTGGAAGTTTACTGACATTTACATACCTTGTTCACCTGGCTCAGGTGGTGGCTCTGGGGTTGTTGTGTGAGCCACCACTTGAGAATTGTCGTCTTTTTTAAGAAAATGTTTTCTTATGTCCATCTTCAAAAGCTCTGAGTCCACTGACAGTTTATTTTAAACATTGTCACAGCTCACAGGAGAGGTACCTGTCAGCCAATAAGACAGATGTTTATTTCCTTTGAACTCTCTGGTTGATCTGGTGTCTTGCCTCGGTCGCATTCACTGAACACGGGAAATTACATTCTTGCCGTCCTCTCTTGTGTCATGATGAGGTTCAGGTAAAGCACAGTTAATGTATTATATTATTGACTCAATAATATAATACATGACTTTGAGAGTAGGCAATCTAGGCATACTAACACAATTAATTAAACATACTTATCACGGCGACGGTGTACTGAGATTTTTTTTTTTTTGTGTTGCTCGGCGGCCCCTTGGTGGCTGCGGGGCCCTAAGCGGTCGCTTATGTCGCTTAATGGGTCGGGCCGGCTCCGTGTGTGGTCATCGTGACCTTGACATGGCGACTTTGACAAACTGGTAAGGAGTGTGTGGGAAAGGGCGGATCGTTAATAGTAGGGCTGCTGAGGGAAAGTGTTGGGGTTTAGATGGATAGGACTGTCAGGAGATGGAGGAAAGGATGGAAAGTCAGAGGACATTAGGTGGATGAACGGAAAACGGCATTGAATGTGCCTTGGAAACTTTGGACGGTCCCAGGCAAGCTGTATTATTGTGTTTCAAACCTAACAAAGATAGGCCAATCAGCTCCTCGGTGTACTTCTGTATTTGTGACTTGCTCTATCAAAATCTGTCACTTTGACTCTAAAACATATTGTGAGTTGTATACCCTGTTGGAAAGAGGCAATTCGTAGCTTTCTATTGATATCCTTATCGTTTTAGTTCTAAGAAACACAGCAAAATGTGTCACATGACATGATGACTGTTATCAGGAGACAATTATGAGAAAAGGTCTTTAAAGTTTGCAGTGGATTTCTTAGCCAAAGTTATTCAAAGAGTGCGATCCGGGCTTAATATGTTGGGGACACTGTACCCCTTGCCGCACCTTAGGACCACCATTGCCATTGGACAACAAGCTACGACGACGAGGAAAAAAGTTCAAGAAAAAAAAGCAAAAAGCCAAGACTGTTTTTTTACATCAACCAAAACCTCAAAATGTCCTCAACAAGTTATCGAGACGAATCCGTGGAAATAAATAATTTGAGTCGGATGTGTCATAACGATCTAAATTCTATTCCAGACACTTGAACTACTTCTGCAGAGGAGTCTTTCAGGGAAAACGGCATCATTGCGAGATCTCGTCTTTTCGATGTATTTGTAGTTTGAGTCTTAATATAGAAACGGAGCTTTCTTTAGAAACAGACGCATTTGTTTCAGTTACTTCGCCACCAGAAAAAAACCCAAACACTCAGTTTTGGACACACACATTGGACGGGGAACAATAGACGTAGACACCTGCTACACCCTCCTCCTCCTCCTCCTCCTCCTCCTCCTCCTCCTCCTCCTCCTCCTCCTCCTCCTCCTCCTCCTCCGTCTCCGTGAGTAGGTTAGCCATGCGTGTCATGGAGAAATCCAGTGAATGATAATGAATGATGAAGTGTGTGTGTGTGTGTGTGTGTGTGTGTGTGAATGTGTGTGTAAGGCATGCTTTTGCTTTATCTACTCCCCTCATCCATTCCTCCTCCACCTCTTCCTCGTTGGTGGTGTGTCGGCTGGAAGGACGGCCCCCGTGCTCTGACACACTCACACACACTCACACACACACACACGCACCTCCGCGATGTGTCACTACCCATACATCCACCTGCCTCTTCCCGTCATTTCCCGCTCTCCTCTCCATCTACCCCTACGCTTGTTCTTTTCCCTCCTTTTTTTTGTTGCTCACCCTAAGTCTTCCTCTCCGTCCCCCCCACGCTCCGTGTCACCGCTACCGGGAAGCAAAGAAAAGAAAAATGCTCCGACCGACAAAAGTAAGAAGAGAAAACGGAGGGAAAAGAGTTGAAAGCTGGAGCGTGTTTGCAGCTCAGCCATGCCTCCATCCACCTTGACTCTGCTTTGATGGAATATCCCGGACGGCGAAGGGAACGCGGAGGAAGAAAGGACGACTGACAGAAGATCAAAAGGAGGAGGAAGGACAGCCAGCCTCGCCTCCGGAGGGTACGGAGACACAGAAAGAAAGACCATACATAACACTCGTTTCTGTCCCTTTTGATCTCCTCTCTCTGCTGAGTTGTGTCCACAGGCTCTGCTTTGGGGACTTTTGACAAACTGTTCTCCGGACTCAGAGCGGAGAAGAGACTATTCTCTCTCCGGTTCTTTTCATTCTAATTAATTCCCCCCAAAGCAGACCCTCAAAGAGCCTCTTCTCTGTAACTCCGTCTCTCTGCGTCGCTCTGTTTCTTCCCCTCTCTCCGTCTGTCTGCCTTTGAGAAGCAAATAATTGGATGTGGAGATTGGCTTCTCTGTGGCTGAGCCGCGTGCACACACACACACACACACACACACACACACACACACACACACACACACACACCTGGAGCTCAATGTGTATTGTGCTGTTTTGTGTATGTCATTCTTTGCTGTTGGTGTGTATTCTTTAAAGAAAAAAAGAACTCGTTTTTACTAAATGTTCACCAAACCTAGTGTTATAAGGTATCGATATAGTTTAGCAAAGTCTCCCTAAAAGGGTGAGACTATTTCCAGCGGCGGATGAATGCACATTTAATGATCTGATGAGTTAGGTATCGGTCTTTTCGTTGTTGGCAAAAAATGTAACTTCAAAAAGCAAGTCATTGGTATTTAGCCACGAATGAAGCTCGAAGAGACGGACATGAAATGCCTTAGATCTTATCTTTGGTCACAAACGGCGAGACTTTTCATTTCATGTTTCAAGTTGAAATGTCCCTACCGTTGTGGCAGAGTCTTAAGGCTTTAGGATTCAATCATAGACATAAAAAGGTTTGATAATGCACAACCGGCTCAGCGAGAAGAAAGCAAAAGAAAAGAGAAATAGCCGGATTGGTTGAGAGATTAGTAGCAGAGGTATTTCCCCGCAGAGAGGGAGAGAGATGGAGAGGAGGCTTGAGGAGCCTCTGAGACAAGGAGACGTGAGATGTGTAACACTGGGGAGCTGATTGAGTGGAGGACACACACACACACACACACACACACGCACACACACACACACACACACACACACACACACACACACACACACACACACACACACACACACACACACACTCAGAAAAGGTGTAAGGCTGCTCTCGCTACACTTTCTGCTTTTGAGGCAGGGCGCCAAGTCTCAAGAGACGAACAGGAGACACACACACACACACACACACACACACACACACACACACACAAATGGAACAAGAGGGACTCCGCTATAGTGGGACCCTTTTCACGTTTTTTTTCCAGTCTTTTCTTCTTCTGCTGTATTCATCTCTCTCTCTCCTTCCCTCCCTCCCTTTCCTCTTTACCTTCCCGCCCAACCACACATCTCCCTCCTCCCTCTCCTCCCTCTCCTCCCTCCTCCTCCCTCCTTCTCGTCCTCCTCCTACTACTACCACCGCTCAGCTCCATCCAGACCAAGTCTCATTGTCCTCGCACACACCTCGTCCTCCGAGTGTGAGCGTGCACGTGTGTGCGAGGGTGGAGGTTCCAGGCCGGTCTTTTCGGCAGCGGCAGCGGAAGCAGAAGCACCGGGATCCACTCCGAGGTGAGTGTGTGTCACCTTTTCATCTGAAGAAAGACACTTTAAGATGTGATTTAGTTTCTTTTTAAAGTGGGAGATTGGTGTGTCTTTTTCAATTATGGGGACATTAAGGTAGGACGTGTGTGTGTGTGTGTGTGTGTGTGCGTGTGTGGGAATTTCTGTGTGTGTTTGTGCGGTAACGGGGTCAAAGGTGCTGCCGGTGACATTTGAATGGATGGAGGATGATATGGAGCTGAAAATGTGGCGTGTGTGTGCGTGTGTGGTGTGTGTGTGTGTGTGTGTGTGTGTGTGTGTGTGTGTGTGTGTGTGTGTGTGTGTGGCCAGAGGGTAAGCTTGGCTCAGTCCGTACGTGCTCTGCTTATGAATTACTGACCACGGCTCGAGTCTTTACTCCCCGCGGGTTCACGTTGAGCCTGCAAACACTTCCCCCTTTGTTTTATTTCCCTCTTCTCCATCTTTCTCTTTCTTACTCGATCTTCCTCCTTCCCCATTCTGTTTGATTCGACTTCAGTGACTTATAATTGGCATGCCTGAAGAAGAGAAAACCCCCGCCACCAAAAGCCGTGTGCCAAATGCAAATTCTCCCACAGCCAGGCAACAGAATATAGAGACACACGAGTTAGCTCTACTTTCTCTCTCTCTCTGTCACACACACATTCCATGCAGATTTAAATATTTCCCGGCGGGGTCGGAGGACGAACAGAAATAGATCTAAATCAGGATGGAGAACTCGGCTCGCGCAGCGTCGCCAACCTCGCTCCGAAACCCCCTCCCCCCCCTCTGTTTCAGCCAGCAGCGACAACACTGGCACTACCTTTTTTTTTTTTTTTTTTTTTAAATGTACCAGTGGATTTATATTGAGTTCTGTCAAAGTATGAACATCGACACATTGCCATACCCCACACAATTAATGTACGCCAAGACAAGCAAGCCAATAAACGTCCCTGTTAGCAAGGACAACATTTACAAAGCCGTGATTTCAACACACTTAAGCTTTATTAATCTATTATGAAGACACGGCTGGGTGTCGGAGTCGTCAGGACGAAAGGGCGTCACAGTGTCGGTGCATCTTGCCGTAATCAGGTTTAGGGGTAATGGGTTACATGTAATGGGATTACGCAATCAGGATACAAAACATTTAATTGATTCCCTTACAGTTACATAAAAAAAGACGTAATTATATTACTGTTAAAGTTCTAAATATTGGCGATAACAAGCAAGTGTTAGTCACAACGCTAAAAGAAGCGTTTGTTGTAAGGGATCAGATGTTCTCTCTTCTCTCTGAGCTGTTCTGTTCTGCCGGAAAATACTTTCAGAGTGGATACTTCTACCGCCTGAACCTGCTTCATGGTTTCCACTTTCATCTGATCTGTTTCTAATTCAGCAGGTGAACCTTTATGTTCATAAAATAATGTGTGTGAGCTTAGCTGTGTGTGTTAAACTAAAACGTGGCATTTTCTGTCAGCTCGTATTTTATTTCTGCTTTTCAAACTGCAGTATGTGCTCATGTGTTTCAGTGTTGGAGTGTCGGCTGCTGCCTGAATGCTCAAAATGAACAGGGGAGGTCATAAAGTGCCGGATACGCTTCGTAGAAACTTGACTTTTTAAGCTGAATTGATCCGTCTGTTGCGCCTCTTGGCTGCTACAGTGGCATCCGGATTAAGCCTGAGATAGAGATCTGGAGTTGATGAGCTCCTCGCTTCACTGTCTGTCTGTCTCTCTGTCTGTCTGTCTGTGTGTCTGTCTGTCTGTCTGTCTGTCTGCCTGTCTGTCTGCCTGTCTGTCTGTATGTGTGTCTGTCCGTCTGTCTGCCTGCCTGTCTGTCTGCCTGCCTGCCTGCCGTGTCAGGGCTGACTCCAGATCAGTGATAGGATAGGTCACGGCCGCCAGCTGCCTCCAGCGGTCCCGCAGAGGAAGGGAAAGATGGAGATGTGGAGGCAGCAGGAGGAGGGGGAAGACAGGTTGAAGGAATGTGTGTGTCCATGTGTCAAAGTGTGAGTTGTGGTGGCGGTGTGGGAGATAAGCAGGATCGGCGGGTGGGGGAAAGATAAGATGCGCTGAATGCTGGATATAAGCACCTGGCTTGAGAGAAAATAAAAGATAACAATGCACAAAGAGGAAGGTGGGGGGGGTGTCAGGGTTTTAGAGGTGGGTGAATCCTCCAATATCTACCTCCAGTCAGGACGGATGTCACATCAGGACCCTCTCATCCTCTACCTTCCCACGGCCCCCCCCCCCACTAAGCGCCCACTTCCCCTTTTCTTTTTGACAATGAGCCGACAGCAAAGAACAAAAGAAAACATAATCCATGCAAACCCTCCTCTCTCTGCAGTCAGGAAGCAGAGGAGGAGGAGGAGGAGGAGGAGGAGGAGGGGGGAGGAGGAGGAGGAGATAGGGATGAGTAAGGCATGACATGTAAGCTTGCGATTGCGGTAATCAATTATATAAAAAATTAAATTAGCTGCGGTGGGGTTGCTCCAGAAAAGTCAAACTGGTCTACTTTTGAAAAGACGGCAAGTATGTGGGTGCACTTTGAGGCAACATGCAGTTTGATACACGTCTAAGTAGGAAGAGATTCAGTCTTCTCTCCTAAAAATAGGGCGCTCACATGAATGTGTTGTCAGGTTCATTTCAGAGGAAAGATCATTCTAATAAAAGTCTGCATTAAAAAGCCCTGACTGACTAAACACGACTCTGCGTTGACGTTGTTGCCATGCGCTCAAAGTTTTAATTACTTCAACTTTGACCTTGTTTACCAACCAATCAGATGACAGCTGTGCTGATAGGCGCACGCTAGCATGGGAGATAACCATAGAAACAAAACTAGACTATCTATTTTCACTGTAGAGCTTCAATCACTGGCAATGACAATTACAACGAAGATGCAGAATCATAAATAATACTATCACTTAATTAATCTTAGGCTATTAAGAAATCGCTTAACATATCTGAGGTAAATGAAGTGATGTGATCACCATGTCTCAAAATCTGTCCACTTTTAAAACCAGGCGCAAACACCTACTGGTCCCGCATGTCTGGTCTCCCCTGGTCAGGAAGGAGGGGACACGACCGGAACAACCTCGAATACAAGAAGTCAAAATGGGTTTTCTCCGGAGAGCGGCTGGTAACTCTCTCACGGCCCCTACACACGGCGGCGTGCGCTGCCGCTTCTGCCCATTCACTTTGAATGGGGTGACGTCACGATTCGCCGCACTGCATTGTGGGAGCAAAGCGTAGCTTCTCTCGCGGTGCTCGCTGCAAAAGTAGAGCAATGTTCTACTTTTGACGCCTCGACGGAGCCAATCGAATCATATGCCAGTACAAGCTCTAGCCAATCAAACCGCGTGCTTGTGTGTCTGGGGCGGGAGATGCATGTGATTGGTTGTTGGTCGAGTTTCAGCCCCCCCCGCCGGCAAGCGACAACGCACGCCGCCGTGTGTAGGGGCCGTTAGGGATAAGGTGAGAAGTTCAGTCATCCGCGGAGAGATTCGGAGAAGAAAGGAACCAGTTGAGGTGGTTCGGGGAGGTTAGGATGCCACCTGGTAGGGGTGGGGGAAATAATCGATACAGCATAGTATCGCGATACTTTGCGATATTGTATCGATACACGGACACCAAGTATCGATATTTTATTATATAAACTATTCATATTGTAAATCCAAATAAAAGTTTTGGTAACAATTGCTTTTTCAAACCACTATGGTGCTGGGCTTTTTCATGGCCATGGGTAACGTCAGTGGGATTGGCAGGAAGTTAGTCAAAACAAAGATGTACATATTATCTATATCGCAATATATCGTAGAATCGCAATACTTTGGTATTGTGGCTTAAGTATCGCGATAGTATCATATCGTGGGGAGCCTGGTGATTCCCACCCCTTCCACCTGGGCGACATCCGTTTCCTGTTTTGTGCACTTATATTGCACCGATGCTATCCTTCCATCTTCAACCGCTTCCCAGAAGTCGGGTCGCGGAGGAAACCGTTTCAGCAGAGGGCCCCACACTTCACATTTCGTGGCCTAGAGATGTTTTTCGGGGATGTCAATCTGGAAGGAGACGCGATGCAAACCCAGAACCAGGTGGAGGGATTATATCTCCACCTGCGTCAGGGAGAGGGAATCAGGCAGGACCCACATGCAGGACAGATCGAGGGTCTAACCGAAGATACCTTTATTTCAAGTCTTTAACATACAGAGCACTCACTCCCTAGTGAACACATTCGACTTCGACAAGGATCTCCCAACAACTGAAACACCAACAGAATTTAAATACCAGCAAGTGTGATCACCAAGACAAGACCCAGGTGGGGAAGGAGGAGAAACACAGAAGCACCAGGTGAACACAACCAGGTCATCAGACAGGAGGAAAACACAGAGAGACACGTGGTGTTTCTCAATGTCGAGTACGCTTGCTAGGTAGCACATGTCTTCCGAGCGTCTTGCTTCAGAAGCGAGGCAAGAATACTTCCTGGCATTCGGAAAACGAAGAGTAGAACAGGCGAGGAAGTGTGCAGGTGTGCGTCATATGAGAGGCCCCGCCTTGCATTTTCCATCACAGATTTGGGGAAATTGGTCCATGCGCAAAGCATTGTGGGGATTTTAAGACCGCGGAGTCTACACATGTGCAGCCTAGAAATTTCTCCAAACGA
This sequence comes from Pseudochaenichthys georgianus, assembly GCF_902827115.2. Lineage (NCBI taxonomy): Eukaryota > Metazoa > Chordata > Actinopteri > Perciformes > Channichthyidae > Pseudochaenichthys > Pseudochaenichthys georgianus. Next base: position 2,882,352 of record NC_047507.1, on the reverse strand, counting down.
AGTACGCCGGGCTCGGTAGAATTCCAAGTATGCTGGACATTGGAACAGTCCTTCGGCGGCACTCGATGACGCAGTCTGCTTGAAATAGTGGCTCTGGAGCATCCTTCCTCGACATTGAGAAACACCCGTGAAGTAAGAGCAGACACAAACAGGTCCTGACACCCTGGCCTTGGAGCACCTTTGAATCCCTAAGTCAGAGCTGGCCAGGAAAAGGGACGTTTTGGGGCCCTCTGCTGGAACTGTTTCCTCCGCGATCTGACTTCCGGCAAGCGGTAAGAGATGGAAGGATATCAGAGGTGCAAAATAAGTGCTCAAGACAGAAAGGAAAGGTGCGTGGTGAAAGCTCAACAGCCGCTAGCAACTTGACTTTGGAGGCAGGAATGGAATAAACGCCATTGACCGTTATTGCACTCGCATAACATGCTAACTCCCAATAATTATGCATATGCATTTTGGTCTGGAGCGCGACTTAGATGAGTACCAAGTAATCATAAAGGACCCAATGGCTGCAAATATAAAACCAAAGTGTGGTTGTAAATGATGATATGGGTCATTACAAATACATATGACCTATTTCAGGAGTGTTTACATTTAAAGGAGAGATTTTAACTTATATTCGGTGATAACATTAGTTTATAGGCCAACACTATTATTATGTAAATGTTCATTAAAAGCCGAAAGACTTCATGTTTGATGTGAAGTGGATTTTTTTTAAAAGGGACAAATTATTATGTCCATATACAATTGTAATTTGTCATTGATGGATGCTGGTGTATGGCCTCTACACCGTCGTCTCGTCCCTCTGGCCTCACTTCTTCAGCCCGCTTGATGATTAATGGTTTCTGTATTGCCCCCCCCCCCCCCCCATACACACTTACGCACGCAGTGATCAGACTGGCAATGATGTCAGCTGCGGTAATTAAAGAAGTGTTTGCAGTGAGTGAATAAAACATGCATCAATCCTTCTCCCCTCCTCCATTCTCTGCTCCGGTGTCTCCTCCCTCTCCCTCTCACTTTTATCTATTTGTATTCTTTCATCGTTCTTCTCTCATCACCTCTTTCCTTGTTCCCACTATTCCCTTCGTATCCTCTCTTCTACCCCTTTATCAGTATCCTCCTCCTCCTCCTCCTCCTCCTCCTCCTCCTCCTCCTCCTCCTCCTCCTCCTCTCTCCGCTTCATTTCCCAGAGGTGAACCAATGCAAAGCTGTTGCAGCAAGGGCAACGCTGGCGTGCACACACTTAGTCTAGCAGGATATGCAGCATGTGTGTGTGTGTGTGTGTGGGGGGGGGGGGGGGGGGGTGTGTGTGTGTGTCTAGCACTAGACACTGCAGGTGCTGCATGAAGATAAATGAGCTGTCATTAGCCAATCAGGTCAGCCGGTGGGAGGGCGAAGGAATACGCAGGAGCGAGTTCAGCGAGTGGAGGTCAAGCCTCTGACAGGGGAGATGTGTGTATTCATGTGTGTGTCTTTGCACGGGGATATTGAGAAGGAGGATTCCCTGGTTAGATGTGAGCTCTTAATGATAATGATAATAATAATAATAATAATAATAATAATAATAATAATAACGTACATTTATATAGCGCCTTTCAGGGGACCCAAAATAAACAAACAAAAAACAGTCAGACAAAGACTCTTGCAAAGTTGTCTTCTTCTCCTCCTCCTTGCAGCAAAATCTTCCCCTTCCTTCCTCCCTCCCTCCCTCCCTTCCTCCCTCCCTTCCTTCCTTCCTTCCTTCCTTCCTTCCTTCCTTCCTTCCTTCCTTCCTTCCTTCCTTCCTTCCTTCCTTCCTCCCTTCCTCCCTTCCTTCCTTCCTTCCTTCCTTCCTTCCTTCCATTGCTGTTTCTTCTTCTCCCCCCACCGGCGCTCCTCTGGGAAGCGGAGGATTATTGTGCAGCCGTATGAAAGACTAATTGGTATCTCCGGCACGTTGTTTATCTCCTCATCGACGACTCGTCTGAGAGGAAGAGACAGGAGAAGGAATTAAAAAACATTCCAGAAGTCTAGTTTCTACCTCGGAGATTTCTGCAGCAGGAAGATGTAGATGTCATATAGTGTTTTTTAACTTCCCCCGAAACGCTTCTCCGTGGGAAAGGCTATAAAACCAATTTGAAAGTTAGACATGGCATATATTCTCATTACAGCGCTGTACTAAATCAATGGCTGTGCGAGTGTGTTTGCCCTCTTAACATTTACACTACGGCTAATGCAATGGATTTATGCATAAAGTGCTGGTTCTCACAGCCAAGGTGCTGCTGGGAAGGAGGAAGGTAAATGATTAACCCCATGGAAAGAAACTCTAATCTCCCCCCTCTCTCTCTCTATGAATGTGTTTGTGTGTCGGGGGCTTTCAGGATGGCCGGTGGCTGTCTTTGATCACTAATCCTTTCTCTGGCTTGACTTTCTGTCCCTCGTTCTTTTTTTCCTCTGCCCATCTCTCAGCTCCTCTCTCATCTCCTCTCTCTCGCACGGCCAGTTGCCATGTTTGCATTTTGAGCAGCTTACAGGCGAATATCTAGGGCAGGGTGCCCCCCTCTTCTTCTTCTTCTTCTCTTTCTCCCTCCCTATTTCTGACTCTACGGTACTCCCTCTGTGCTTCGAAAATAGGCTTGGATTAAACTATTTTAATATAATACTCGTGCAACTTTTGTCAATTTTGTTGTAATTCTTCCCTTCTTCCGTACTGGCAGTGAAGCACGTCTTTACTTGCTCGCCTTCACTGCCAATATGTATTACTAAGTGCAAAGTGTAATTAATATTTGCTTGTGTTGTTGTATACAAAATCCACGGGAAAAGAGAGTGGGCGAAAATAGACTTAAACCCAGATTCTGGGTCAGGAAAACTGCAAAACATAGTTTCAAATGCTGTAACTTGAGCAACAATGAAAACAAACTTCTGCAGACGATACTTTATACACATACAGAGGGAAAAAACTAGTAAGTAAATACTCGAGGACCATATTACAAAAGACAACGTTGTGGTGAAGTCCTGGCTGTCACAAACACAACACACCGTCGACACGTAGCTAAAGCTAACATCTGTAGATAAAGCTAACATCTGTAGATAAAGCTAATATCTGTAGATAAAGCTAACATCTGTAGATAAACTTAACATCTGTAGCTAAAGCTAACATCTGTAGATAAACTTAACATATGTAGATAAACTCAACATCTGTAGCTAAAGCTAACATCTGTAGATACAGCTAACATCTGTAGCTAAAGCTAACATCTGTAGATACAGCTAACATCTGTAGCTAAAGCTAATATATGTAGATAAACTTAACATCTGTAGATAAACTTAACATCTATAGCTAAAGCTAACATCTATAGATAAAGCTAACATCTGTAGATAAACTTAACATCTGTAGCTAAATCTAATATATGTAGATAAACTTAACATCTGTAGATAAACTTAACATCTGTAGCTAAAGCTAACATCTATAGCTAAAGCTAACATCTATAGCTAAAGCTAACATCTATAGATAAAGCTAACATCTGTAGATAAACTTAACATCTGTAGCTAAAGCTAATATATGTAGATAAACTTAACATCTGTAGCTAAACTTAACATCTGTAGCTAAAGCTAACATCTATAGCTAAAGCTAACATCTATAGCTAAAGCTAACATCTATAGATAAAGCTAACATCTGTAGATAAACTTAACATCTGTAGCTAAAGCTAACATCTGTAGATAAAGCTAACATCTGTAGATAAACTTAACATCTGTAGCTAAAGCTAACATCTGTAGATAAAGCTAACATCTGTAGATAAACTTAACATCTGTAGCTAAAGCTAACATCTGTAGCTTACGGTTGATACAATCGGACAAAACAAGCTATTTGAAGACTGTTGACTCGTAACTTTTGTGCGCACCTTGCTAGATAGTTGCTAGCTACACCTGTCAGCTACTGGATTTGTTTTTTGGGCTGAATTAACTGGGGCTGTAACAACAACCCAAACATGAACCTGAGGCAAAAGACTTCACGTTCAGTCTGATTTAGGGCTGGGCGATATGGCATCAAAAATGGTCAACTGGCCAACATGAGGCAACTCAAACACAACCCACCTCCACTTCCCCTTATGAGCTTTAGCTTAATATTGCATTTTTTAAACAAAGGAAAGAAACCGTCCTCAATATGTTACAACGAGCTAAGAAGAGACATATTCAGGTCTGATTACAGTAAGACGAACCAACTCAGTCTCACGGCATTTTGTTTTATAGTCACAACATTAATTTAATCTATTGATTCGTGTTCACCAATACGATTTTTGCATTTCTTTCGGGTCACACAGAACGATTTTAAAAGCAATGTATTTCTATTGGTAGTATGTTTCGTGCCTGCACCACGTCTTTTTGTCCGGTCGGGTCTTGGAAGACCGGAAGCTGTGTGGTTCATAAAAACATTTTCTTACTCAATATCTTACCCTAACCCTTTTATTTTAAAGTATATAATGTTTTTTTAGGAAAAGAAATGTGGCTCAGAGCCTCAGAATACTGAAATCTGTAATTGTTGTCATCTTTGTTATTCTTCTAATTTGTTATTATTTGGTGCAGGCACGAAACATACTACCAATATAAATACATTGCTTCTAAAATCGTTCTGTGTCAGGATACTGAAATCTGTATTTTTTTTTATCTCTTTTTCCTTCTAACTTGTTATTATTTACATTGCTTTTAAAATCGTTTTGTGTGACACGAAAAAAATGGCGAAATCGTGTTGGTGAACACGAATCAATAGATTGATTTCGTGACTATAACACGAAATACCGTGAGACTGGGTTGGACAAACACAAGTGTACAACCTGCCTAAGTACCAATATTATAATAAGATAGACTTTAACCACACTTCTGTTGGCTGAAGACATTTCTAACTTTCTCTCTTCCGATGCCCTTCCTTCCTTCGCCTATTTCCATCTGTCTTCCTCCCTCCCTCCGTATCACTGTGACCTTGATGTCCTCGTTTCTCTTGCTCTCCCTCTCACTTGCTCTACTTCTTCACTCCTCTCAGTTTCAGGTTATATGTTCAATCGCATCGAGGCAAGACTCTTGACTGAAGCACCCTCACTCAAACAGTCCTTCTCTCTCGTCCGCCATTCTCTGGTGCAAATACCTCACAGCATTATTATTCAGCCGGTTCATAACTTCACGGGAGCTCCATGGTTGGCGGTTGTAGTGTTCGTGAAACCTCATAATCCCCTGCTCTCAGACGGACCTTGTTAAGCCTAATTCCCCGTGGAACCTGGAGGTTGTAATTAATGTACCTCCAGCAGTCCTCTCTGTAGCCCCGGTGTTGCTCCACAAGGAGGCAAGAGAGATAATAATAGACACCAACAGACAACACAAAGTTCATCAGTTCGCATTCTCGACAAAGTTGTTTTCTGTCTGCAGCCTCAGGGACGTCGTTAGGCAAAGTAATGTCTAACCAAGAAGCTGAAGTGGCATCTAAAAATCTACATGTCTAGACTATTTGTGTACAAATGGCGGTTGAGTTGCCTCTCTTTGTTAAATAGATAGAGAGATTATGAGAGTTACATCGACACAACAAAGACATCTTACCAAGTATATGAGCACCTGAAGGCGGAGATTACATTTGCTGTCACATCAGAAAGGTGAGAAGCAATGCATCGTAGAGATGAGGATACATGTGCACGCTTCTGTGCTCTCGTGGGGTTGTTGCATTCGATAGTCCAAATGATACGTGTCTAAAGGATTTTTCACTCAAAAAGAGGCCTTTTCCCCAAGCGATTCGGATCCAAAATACTTGGTCCAGCCCAACAACTGGTCTTTTTTCTATTTTGTATAATATTTAAATGAATCTTTTTTGGTTTGTCAGACCAAGCCATTGGGTGGAATCTGGCAACCTCATGACTTTTTGATAGGTATTATTAATCACATGTTTTTAATATTCAGTTCTTAGATCCCAATGATATTTCAGTCTAAAACTTAATCTTAGAGTACTGCTTTAAATAAGCAAACGACTTGTACTCTGATATTATCAAATGTATAACATTAACTCAAGGCGAGTGACCTCACACAGAGTGAAGGGAATGCCAATTGATTAATCGAAATAGAAAAATCTGCCTTTTGAATATCGAGCAGTCCTGCAAAGAGGGCAGCCACACCGAGGCACAGGTGGATTGGTGTGTGTGTGTGTGTGTGTGTGTGTGTTGGGGGAATTTGGAAATGTGTGTGTTGAGAGGGTGAAGCACAAAGCACTGGCCTGTAGAGGAGATAGAAAGCTCCTGTGTGTTACTGAGTCAATAGGCTCTTTGTTCACTGGGACTGGGAGACAGTTAGCCATGAGACTGCTACGCACCATCGTGTACCTGAACCTGCTCACACACACGCACACACACACACACACACACACACACACACACACACACACACACACACACACACACACACACACACACACACACACACACACACACACACACACACACACACACAACACACACACACACACACACACACACACACACACACACACACACACACACACACACACACACACACACACACACACTTGAAATACCTCAGCCTGACAGGACGTCATGTAATCTCTGTCCACTGTTCCTGCTTTACCTTCTGAATCACCTTATCAGACTTTCTCCTTTTCATATATCATCCATCTTTCCCGACCTCTTCATCCCACCCACCGTTGGCGTCTTTGTGTCCGGACAACAGAAACTGTTTCAGCCCCTCTCGGTTATCGAGATCGGGGGGTCGGCGGGTGGGAGTTTTTACCTGAGAGCAGGACAGAGGGCATTTTGTGTCGGACAAGGGGGAAAGAGAAGGAGATTTGGGAGGGCGGGTCGAACAGGGGGGAGACAAGAATGCCACAGATACAGGTAAAGGCTTTGTGTGAGTACCAGCAACGACGAGTGCAGGGATCCAGGACACACACCGTTTGTGAGGTATATGTGACGGTAAAGAAAGAGTGGCTTAGAGAACGACAGGAAAAAATAAGACACTCGTTGTGTTCGATTTGATAAGTTAGTGAAATGGTTCATACGAGGCCACACAAAGACAGAGTGAACGGATCTACGGAAACCAGATGTAAGTAAAACCAAATCTTTAGGCATTTCTTACATTTTTCTGAGGTTTAAAAGTGAATTCTGCGAGCAGTTATGTGTCTTTTAAGTGTACTAAAAAAAAGCTCTACATGAAAGCCAGTTTCTCGGGAGTATCGGAATATTTGAGGCACTCGTAGAGTCTCTCTTTTATTCTGTTAGGGCGTCTCGTTGTCTGCTAGATGAAGGTTTCTCATCGGCTGCTTATATTCCATGAGTCGATGTCAGGCACACGTCAGCACCAATCCCTCTCACACACGGGCGTTCTGCTTTGTATGTGTGCGAGTGTCCGAAGGCAGGCACGGTATAAATAATGGATAAAGTTGAATAGGCTTTCTGTGGAACGTCTATTGACCATTGGGATCAGCATTGGGATTCTGTTGCTCGAACTCAGGCATGACACTGAGCTTATCTTTTTCTCTACGCACACACACACAGACACACATGAACAGACATAAGTCAAACGACACACACACACATTAAGGCTCACAGCGGGCGGAACTTGTCATAAAATAAAGCCCACCCATTTAGAGGGAAGATATGATTGGTCAATTGTACATTTGACATTACGCTCTCATTGAGTTACTATAGCGGGCCCTCTGTGAATGTAGAGAGGGACCAACAAGCTCTCCCGTCTTCACAGAACTCGCAGAGACGGCATTTAACCCTTCACATTCCAACAGAAACTGAACAGGCAGATTCGAAGGATTTATTTCTTTGGAAATGTTATTTTAAATACAATTAAATCAAGTTATTTTGGTAAAACTAATGAAAAATGTAACAACAACAAAATATGTTTTGTTTTTTTAATGTTTTCAAATATTATTTTTTAGAATATCTTAGGCCCTCACAGAGAGCCTAGAGGGCCCTGACGGCTCGCCACTGCTCATACATATTTACAGATTCAGCCAGCGGGCAGTTAGCTTAGCTTTGCACAGAGAGTAACTCCAGGGGGAAACATCCACTTACCTGCACCTCTCCTCAGTCAGTAAGTGCACTTCCCAAACTGTCGAACTATTCCTGTAAGTGAAATGCGTTTTTAGAGGCCATTTCCCAATACCAAGAGACCAGTTTTCTCACGGCTGTCATGGATATGTACATGCATGTGACAATTTACCTGTGGGAGCATATTAATCCATAGATCAACAAAAGACAAATCTGAAACTTGTCCAAAAAAAAATATGAAAGCAAAATGAACGGTGTGGAGAATATTTATAAATATCAAAATCATCCAGTCAGACAAGTATACTGGATGTTGAGAGGTTATTATTCATCATGTTTCACATATCAATCAAGTCTTTTCTCATAAAAGCAGCTTTCACTACCGACTCTGGGAAGGGCGAAGTTAACGGTCAGTGGTTACTTCACCCCAGAGGCTCTATTTTTTATAAAGTCAGCACAAGCTGGAAACAGAAAAGGGGAGTTATGTGCAGAGTTCAACATTTGTGTGGAAATGCTTTCGATGTGAGGGAGAACAATTATTCAGAATGACAGGTTTGATGTGCTCCAAGTAACGAGGGGTTTTGTTGCGCAACGGTTTAATGATAGTTGGAAATAAACCAGCCGATCTTGCAAATAAGGGCAGTTACGGACAACAGGCTGTAAACTGCCTTTAGCATCGTGACAGAACTGCATGCTGAAATGAACCTTAAAACCATGCTGTAAAGTAAAGTTCTGCTGTAACAACATTGGACTAAATTACACATATCACCAAACTAATTAAGGGTTGCTAATTCATGTTGCGCTTCGTAGAGCTATAACATTGGGATGTTTCCACAGCTGGCGTGTCGGTGCGTTTTAGGCTAACTCGGGTATTCAGCATCATTAATGAAGCTGCTGAACATATTAAACAAAGTCCTGAGGGTGAATACATCTCAATTTAAACCAAATCAAAAGTCTGCAGGCCTGAAAGTGAAGTTACATTTTGCCCCGTGGCAAACTTGGTAGAGCATTACAGTTTGAAACCCATATTACACTGGACAAACACTCTCCCAGAATGCAATTGGTCACATTAAAGACTTGAAAGCAGTCCGGATGAAAAGGGAGTTTTCCCCTCGTCCTGATGAGTTCGCCTAAACATCCAATTCCAGTCATTTTAAATGCGTTGCGTTGCAGCTTGTTAGAGCAGCACCAAGTAATGGGGAACAACACGACCTTGAAGTTAATCTTTAATCAAAGTATTAAATCATTCAGATGTGTTGCCAGTTTCCTAAATCACTAACCATCCTCCACGCTTCACTCGGACCTATTGCTGCTCATGTATCTGTGTATCTGTGGAAGCACGTGGGCCGCTTCGCCTCCCTCTCCTTCTCCTGTTCACGTTGACTCATCCATTTTCAGACAGTTAATAATTCAGAGGGTCTGCGGGCTGTGTTTTCATCCGCCTCATCTCTGTGAAAGAAACCCCTCGTAATTACACACCAACCAAAACAAGACACTGACTCCGATGGCTGGCAGCGTGGTCGGGACGGAGAGTTACAAAGTGGGGACAGAAGAAGACGAAGACGAAGGAGGAGGGTGAGGAGGAAGGAGGGATGGGAGTATACACACTGGAGACAAGAAGGATACACAGTGGAGAGAGGTGTCTCCGCACGGTTGTAAATCCTCTGCAGGGCCTTGTAAGCTGTCAGGCAGGCTGAGGGTGTTAGAGGCAGCGAGAGCTTCACATTCTCCTGGACACCAATCGTGCGCAGAGGGAAAGCGTTCCTCCCGTGACTGGCTCGCTGCTGTGTTTTATGGCTTTCTATTCCTATGTGATTTTTCTCTGGCATGTCACATAGGGTCTTAAGCCATTGGGTACAGAGCGGGAGATCTGCAGACGGGGATTAGATGGATACACGAAAAGACAGGAGGGATAGCACAAGTGCACATGGAGAGGTTTTATGGCATACGTGGACACACACACACACTCACACACACACACACCACACACACACACACACACACACACACACACACACACACACACACACACACACACACACACACGTACACTCGGCATGGCTCGAGGCGTTTTGTCTCAGCCTGCAGTCTGGCTCGGCTAATTGCCCCCACAAGACACAGGTTGAAGCGCACATCAATCCCTAAAGCCACACACACACACACGCATGCATACGGACACACACACACACACACACACACACACACACACACACACACACACACTGCTGGTGCTGCTGACTCAGGTCGGTATTTAATGAAGCTCTCAGTTTCACCTCGAGTCTCCTAATCTCAGCGCTCGTTTGTGATTGGCTTCCAGCGTGCTTCTGAAAAATGTTAACGTTGGGAGTTTAGTGAGCCTTAAGACTACTTCTGGCTATAATTGTGTGTGTGTGTGTGTGTGTGTGCGTGTGTGTGTGTGTGTGTGCGGGTGAGTAATTGAGGCGCATATGGGGATGGGATGAATAATGTGAGAGGTAGCATAATGGTAATGCGTCTCCTCTCTGAGTGACAGCGCTCAATAGACCACCATCTTTACCGCAGTGCATGTGTGACTGCCCTATTGACGAAGTAGCTTCCTCTGCATTGACTTTCTCGCTGGGACCGCGGCAAAAAACGTGAAAGGCAAACTCACACGGCCTTGAGCATTATCGACAGCTGTCTCCTATATATTTACTCGATTACAACACCTGCTGGAGTTCGTGTGAGTGATGGGAAATCCTCGCTTTTTAGGCGAGAAAGTGAAGAAAATATGGAAGTGCCTCAATCTTGCATTGGAGACGGGCAACTTCACTAGGGTTAGGGTGAGGGATTTCAAAGATATGTCTGGTTGTATAGAAGTCTACGAGAAAAAGTCGCTACTTCTCACTCGATTTAGTACATCAGTAAACATTTTTCTCGCAATTTTATGATCGCATCTCGTCATTTTGTAAATGATCTTCCCATTTAGAGGAAAACAGACAATAATGCAGGGCTGGGCTCCGTTGAGATTGACAGGTCTCTGCTCGTGATATCCGGTCTGGATGTTTTCATCTTACAAATTCAACCCTTTTTACAGACTGTTTCCTGTTCATGAAAGTTGATTGTAACTTCCTGGTTACCCAAGAAATCGGTAACCAAGACCAAGCTTTTTGGTTGCGTATAGGAGGACACGTTCCAGACAGACGGCAGCTTCTGGTTACCCACAAAATAAATGTCCTAGCATTTGGTTGTACCAATTCACTATTGGTTGCAAAAAACACGACGTATGAGTTCATGAAGGTGTCAAGGGATCCAGAAGTAAATGTCATGTTAATTCAAAGTAAGGTGACTTCCAAAATGGACATTTTGACAACAAAGATCCATTTATCGAGCTAAAAGATAATTAGCAGATAAGAGGTGTTGGTTCTTTTCAGCCTCAGAGCCGTTGGTACAGAAAGCACAGCACAGCATGACGTGGCAACTTTCTTACTTGATCATATTTTGGACTTTCGGCAAGTCTTTTCGGCAAGCCGGAAGTGAATCCAATGATGCCAAAAAAAGTCTTAATCTCTTCATGACTTCAGTTAAAAGTTCCAACTCAAAACTTTGCCTCAATATTCAAAAGAAAAGAGAGAACATTAAAAGACTCTCTCTTGGATAAGCCAACTGGAAGTGGTTAAATGCTTGGGTAACCAGAAAGTCACAATCATGCGATACTGGATATCTTTTCAGAGTTCAAAAGCTTCTAGGCAGATTGCCGGAAGAAAGAGACGCATGTTAACGCCTCCCCTCCTCTCTCCCCTCCTCTCTCCCCTGCCCCTCCCTCTCTATCTTTCCGCAGGTTTACGTGGATGCGGTGCGTCCGATAGATAATGCCCTTTACCTGGGCCTGCTTCTGCGGCCTGAACGGATCCTGCTGCCGACGAGAGAAGAAGAAAAAGCAGCAAGAGGAAGTGGAGGGTGAGGAGGCGGAGCAATGCAGGGATCGTGAGACTGAGGTGTGGTAGTGCTGCAGCCTCTCCTCACCTTCACCACGGTCTTATCCTTTAACAGACTGCATATATAACGCCTTCCCGTGTAACTGCTGCCTAGCAACGACTGTCTGATATTGTATATGTTGATACTATAGAGTGGTGCAGTCCACTAAAAGTCCTACAATCTGGAAATACTTCGCATTTAACCACTTCCAGTTGGCTTGTCTCGAAGTCAACAGTTTCTTTAACGTGTTTGTGGTGGTGAGAAGCCTGAAATAAGGTTTGTGGTTAACACAAGCTGAAGAGATGTTGACAATGTTGTTCTACGATATATGTCAAATACATCAGTCAATACCCCACTCGTGAATATCTGAAGCTTCTGTCCTGAAAAAGGCGCTAGCTAACAAGTGGTTGAATGAGACACCAACATAAGCTGCCTTTAGCTTAGCCGCCTTTAGCTTAGCCACCTTTAGCTTAGCCGCCATTAGCTTAGCCGCCTTTAGCTTAGCCGCCATTAGCTTAGCCGCCTTTAGCTTAGCCGCCTTTAGCTTAGCCGCCATTAGCTTAGCCGCCTTTAGCTTAGCCGCCTTTAGCTTAGCCGCCATCAAACCATGATGTAATTCGTTTGTTAGCCTAGCATTAGCACTTTATGGCGATTGCATTTACGTCTAAAAAACACAAATACAAATATGTGGAGATTATCCCGCTGAACAAAAAGAGTAAGTATTTAAAATATATGTTTGCCAAATATCTTATTTTCTGCAATATTGAGAAATCCAATGGAAAAATCCCATTCCTTTTGTCGAGGGACTCAAAGGTAACTTCCAGGTCGGCGTACATAATACCTAATCGCTGCACCACTCTATAACAGGGACGGGGAAGGGGCTTCAGAAGTCACACGCTTTTATTGTGAATATGTACTAAAATGTAACAGATACTGCATTGTTTCCAATTGTATCTGTGCCTTGAGTTTCTATGTTCTTTCCACTTTTTAATCTGTAAAACTGTAATAAATATAAAAAATAAAAACCTGTGACCTTGGAGTTGATCCCCATTGCCCATCCATGCTCAATCTTTCCCGCCGGCAGCTGACAACAACAACAAGGTTTCTTATCTGTGTGATTCATTTCTCGCTGTACCCGTACTGTATACGGTGTGAAGAGCGAACCATCATGTCTCTCGGTCGCACTTCTCAGCCGGCCCCCCGTTTCTCCCCTTCTCCCCTAATCACACCTCCACGGAGGCTGAGTCCTCACCTACCTGCTTATGTCAGATCAACTTAGCGAGAACTTCAGCCAAGTGAGAAAGTGTACCGTAATTTCCAAAGTCACCCATGGAGGGCTGGAGTCCATCTCGCTTTTCACGCTGAGCTGGGCCCAATCTACAGCCGAGCAGCTGTCCAATCAGCAGCTTAGCTGGAGTGTGAAGACGGGAGTCAGGGGTCAGGATGAGCAACAGGGTTTGTGAGAAGTCCCTCCTCTGACGCCGTGGCATCTCCGTCTCATTAATCGGCAGACGAGTAATTACCAACACGCACACACCGATGCAGACCCATCCATTAATGTCCTCCTGTGGGAGTGGAGAGTCTGTCCGTAAATGCCACTGCGGCGCTTCCAGCTGTCACCTGTGTGAGTGTGTGACTCCCAAAGTGTGTGTGTGTGTGTGTGTGTGTGTGTGTGTGTGTGTTTCATCTTGGCTGCAACAAAAGACTTTCAAAATGTGAAACAAGAGGTTAAGAGATATTTTCAGCAGCTATAAAACTGCTTAGAATGCATGTCGAGCAACACACACACACACACACACACACACACACACACACACACACACACACACACACACACACACACACACACACACACACACACACACACAGGTCTCATTAGCGTATGTGATTATGCATGGCACGTCCAGTCAGGCAGTGGAGATGTAATTAACCTTTTCCAGCAGGAAACAGATGCCTGGATGTCACACGTAAACACACACACACACACACACACACACACACACACACACACACGTCTGCTGTCAGGGAAACAAAGCCAACGTCACGGAAACAAAGACCCAAAACGCGCCGCCTGGCACTCCGTGATAATCCCCTCACGCTTATTTACATTCAGGGCTTAGAAAACGCCTCAGTGCCGCCGCCGCCTCCTCCCATCCGTCTTCCATCTCTTCTCCCGTCTACCTTTCGCCCTCTCGCCACCTTTTCCCTTCCGATATCACCTCCTCCGTCTTTTGCATCCCTTCTTCGTGGGGTTTTCATTATCAGTAGATAGTGCATGGCCTTGCATGGCGTCTCCCGTAGATTAGCCTCGCGCTCTCTCTCCTTCTCTCACCCTGCGTATCATGGATTTCTTCAGGCGGGGCAAAAAGAAAGCTGCTTTACAACAGATTAATGGACAGCCCTGATTGTGTGTGTTGGTGTGTGTCTGTGCCTGCGTGGAATAGATTGTCTGTTTACTCATTCTCCCGCTACGAGACAACGCTAAAGCCATTTCCCAGTGTGGAGCACCTATTATGAGTCACTGCGTTACGACGCAGCCTTCGTGAGGACGAGAGGGAATGAGGAGATGGGTTGGAGGAGGGTCGGGGAGGAAGAGTAGAAAGAAGACGGTAATGAGAGTTAAAGTTGGATACGGAAGAGGGGGGCTAATGCTAGACAGAGCAGTCATGCTAATTGGCTACAGTGGATAACTTTCTGAGGCGGGGTGTGTGTGTGTGTGTGTGTGTGTGTGTGTGTGTGTGTGTGAGGGGGAGGGGGGCAGAGAAAAAGAACAGCCTGATCCATCGGCATTACACTCGCTTATCGCTCCCTCCAATTCACCTCTTTAATGAGAGGAATATTCGCTCCAGTACTGGCGAAAGACTTGAAATTGGTAACGATGTGTTGCTCTAACACACACACACTTTGAGGTGGGGCGGGGGGGGCGGTGGGGGTAGAGGGTGGATGGTGTTGGTGAGGATGGGTTGTTTTCCTTCAAGCTCCACAACCCAGTATTTAATGGATCATGGGCAATTTTCAGGGATTGTAACTCAAGGACAAACAGCTAAAAATAGAAAGGTGGTGCACGACTCCTGCGGCAGCCGGGAGGGGAGGTGTGTGTGTGTGTGTGTGTGTGTGTGTGTGTGGTGTGTGTGTGTGTGTGTGTGTGTGTGTGTGTGTGTGTGTGTGTGTGTGTGTGTGTGTGTGTGTGTGTGTGTGTGTGTGTGTGTGTGTGTGTGTGTGTGTGTGTGTGTGTGTGTGTGTGTGTGTGTGTGTGTGTGTGTGTGTGTGTGTGTGTGTCGCATTCGATTTGGGTCAGAAACGAGGGGAAGAGCCGACGAAGCGGAGAGTGTTCCAGACGGCTTCAACACCTCGCCGCCTAAACCGCTGCAAAGACAAGCGGGACACAAAAGGGTGGAGTGAATGTATGGTAGAGAGAGACTGAACGACAGCGAGGTTAAATACAACTATTATATAAATACAACTATAATATAAATACAGTATGCTATTCTATCAAACTGCTGTATCATGAGTGCATACATACATTCCAAGAACAGAACAACGCGTTATGGTAGAGCTTTACTCTCAAAGACCAAGGAGAGAGAGATGGACATTTTCAGAACCAATATACTAACCGAGTAGATGGACAAGTCATGTCTGTACGTGTTTTGAAGCTCGAGGAAAGTGAACATCAAGTAGCTTAGCAAGACTAGAAGGCATAAATGCAAGTATGCATATTTATGTGTCAAATTATATTAATATCGATATATTCAATCCAGTGGTTTTCACTCTGTATCACACGAGGTATTGAACCTATAACCTTCCCATGAAAGTGCCTTCCTCAATGAAATGTAACCCCTCACCACTTCACTCTGTAGTCCACATTTATGTTTGATAAATGTCCAAACAAAAAAATAAATCTTTGTCCGAATGAAAACGAGTCTTTGTACCGTCATAGGAGTTTTTCAACCAGTTTCGCCTTTTGCGTGAAGATAGTCTGAAAGTCTGACGGTCTGACCCGTGTACATGCGGACTTCACCGAACTTCCACATCATGCAGGAGCCTTCAGAAACGACATACCAAGACTTCCATCCAATTACATTCATGACAACATCTCCGGGGAACAGAACCCAGAGGAGTTACTGCAAAACCATTGAGCTCCTTTTCCCATTGCGTGTGTCCTGAGACTCCAGTTCCATTCTGTATTCCTAATGAACGGGAAAGTGATGGTCCCACTAAGGCTACTTATGAGGAGTGGGATGCATAGCGCTGGCAGACTGGTGATACACTTAGAGCTCCCGTCAGTCCTGGAGAATCAGAGGAAGGGAAAAGGTGAAAACTAGAGGGTGAACAGAGAGGTATAGCGTAATTGAGATTGCACCTGTCAGGGTCAAGTTAAAACGACTTTGGTCAGGGCAGAAGAAACTAACTGGAGAGAGGAGAAGGGGGCAATTGGAGTCAGGATCCCAGTAGATGCCAACCTCACCTGATTGCCAATTTGTGCCAGTCTGCAGACACACACATGGCAATGTTTTTGGGAAAGTGCTAACCCAACACACATTCACTCGCACATAGGAACCCACGCTGACAACCCACTGATTGGACACTTCGAGCCACTTAACAAGGTGTCCACGGCGCAGACCTAAGCCGTGTGATTGGGAGATAAAACTGCCACCGTTAAATATCTAATTCTCCCCCATGTGTAGATGAAAATAAGGAGCAGCACTGATTAGATTGCAGCCCGCTGTGCCAACCCTCGGATCAGCGCCATGTTCATTACCCTCACCCATCTCTCCCCCGCCAACCCCGACCCCAACCAATCCCGTCTCGGCGCGTGTTCTCCTGCCAACCGCGAATACTCTATTTGCGATGGAAAAGCAATTGGGACACCCTCGAGAGTTGAGGTCGATGCCTGAGGAGTGATGAAATTAAGTCGAGTGAAATGTATTTAGGAGTCGCTGCTGAAGCTGCACCTGGCAATCCAACATGTTGACAGGCCTGAATGGCAGCGAGACTTTAACCTGATTGAAATTTGGGGACCTCCGAGAAATTCTGTTAAGGTGGTGTCAGAGTCAACGAGATGAAGAGGCTCCACCCTCAGCCGGAGCAACGGCTCACAACTTGATGTTGTTTGGGATTTTACTTTTCTCCCACACATAGAACACGTCGGGTGCCATCCAACTCTTTGACAACCTGATTTCATTCAGGAAAACTCCAACATGTTCGCCTTCGCTGAAAGGAAAGTCATATTTCCAGATATCCATTTTATTTATTTTTTATTTCTATTCTTTATTCTATTGTATCATGTTTTATCAAACCACTGTAAAGCGTCTTTGAGCACCTGGAAAAGCGCTTTGAAATCAAATGTATTATTATTATTGTCAAAATGAACCTGAGTACAATCAGCTGGCTCCACGTGGCCAAAGCTGTTCGGAAACGGAGGATATTTGCTTCGTGTTCAGGTGTTGTAGGAACCTGGGTGAAGGTAATGTTCTACTTAGGTGGATTTGAGGTAGGCTTAATCAATATATTTCATCTTTACGTCAGTGGCGTAGGCAGATATCAAAGAGTGGGTGGGCCCAGCCCGTTCAAGACCACACACACTTAGTGTTAGGGAATCATTTGCTTAGGTATTCAACCTTTGACCCAGTTCATCATGTTCTCCTCTCACTGTCTCTTTCCCATGGCATATGTCTACGGCCTTGGGTATCGCTGCTATCTCTCTGAAGGAGGCGCAGCTTGGGCGCATTGTTGTTGCCAGTCTATGACAGAGCACAAGCCGCCATGAGGACGAAGGTTCCCTGGCTTACATTCTTTCCTATGGACGAGAGCTCTAGTTAGATTCAGGGTCCATCATGTTTAGTCTCACTGATAAAGAATGTTGATTATTACACTCCGAACTAGTTAAAACCTCGAGCTGCAGAAGAGTTCTTCAGAATTGGTTTAGCAACCGCTGTGTCAACTCGTGACACACCTGTCTCGTCAATTCTCCGTCCGTAACTCAAAATAAACCGTCAGTGTTCGGCATCAAAGCTCCAGCTCTCCTCGTGCCTCTCTGAGTCCTGTTTCCAATTGCTTCAGACTTTTCCCCCACACTTAATATGTGCTAAAGCGCATGTTAACTGAAATAAGCCAGTTAGAATGGACCTCCTTGAGCTCTCCGATTGGTTGGTTTCGTGACACATTTGTAACCCTGTGCCAACTTGAGCGAGCACAGGGTGGAGAGGCTGAGCGAGAGAGAGGGAGAGAGAGGGAGAGAGAGCGAGAGAGAGCGAGGGCTTAGAGTCAATTGTGCTTGGAAAATATATTTTTCTGTGCTCAAAAATGTTTCATTGCGCGCTCAGGATAGAGGCACACAAATAACGGCGTAGACGAGAGCCCGAAGCAGACGATTCATTTGAGGGAAATGTCAGTGGGACATGAGTCGAGCACCTCCACGAGTGATGGGAAGGTTATGTCCGCTGTCACCTTTCTCTTTAGCTGCTGGACAAACACTTTGGGTTCTGCATCTTCCACACAGATGGAAAAGTGTGTGCTGGCAGGCGGAGTAAATTCATTGCCGAGGCAACGATGCAGCAGCGGCTCAAAAACCCGTATGCCTTACAACGAGGGTCCAGTTCCATCATCTGCCTTTCAAGCACATGATTAAAAAAGATGTTAGGTCGGAGTTGTCCTTTACAGGGAGGCTTGGCCCAGATTCACTTTGACAATCGCCAAACTGTCCTGGCTGGCAACCTCCTCTTTCGCGACCCGGTGACGACCCAGTGACGACCCAGTTAAGGATGTCGTGTTTTTTCATCAGTGTCACAAGTTTAATGAAGTCAGCTTCTGTTTTCCTCAATGAAGTGTCGTTTTTCTTAAGACCCTCGATTAGAGCGATGCAATCTGCGACTGTTCTAGTGGAACATTGCAGGCCTTTTGTTGCGAAGTCGCTCATTTCAAACAGCCTCTTGAACATGACGAGAATAAACACCAATGCATTTGTGATGAGTGAAGAAGCAGCAGTTTGCAGTTTCTCATTCTGGATATCGGGGTTTGTAAGTTTCTCGTCCAGTTTTATTTCTGGGTCATAGTGAGAGATCATAAATCTATGGATTAGATTTATGAGTCGAAAATTATAAAAGTAGGGTCGACATGTGGAGATTATCCGGCTGAACAAAACATGCATTTATCAAACAGGTTCCTTTCCCACAGATCTTATTTCGAGCTGTTTTCCAAAATCCCATGGAGAAATTATCTCATTGCTCTTTTGTCGAGGGAAGCCATGCGCAGCTTACTTCCGGGTTGTAGGAAGCGTCACTGTAACTCTATATCTGAATTTGTAAAGAAGTAAGATACAATGATATTCGATAAATAAAAAAGTATTGAAAGTCTGACAATTTACAATATGCTACATTCACTGGCTGCTGGGATACTATTTCAGCCTTTTGGTGGGTGGCCTTGGTCCCACCCACAGCTACGCGTATGCTTTACTGTACGATTTCCTGTTTGTGTTTTTATCTTGTTCTGTTGCCTCTTAGCTTTTATTTTATTTAGTTTTTCTTTATTTTTTTTTTTTTTTTTTTTAATTATACCGTGTCCTTGGGTGTCATGAAAGGCGCCTAAAAATAAAATGTATTATTATTATTATTATTATTATTATTACGTTCCCACCAGAATTGAATCCCTGGCAGTGTACAGAATTACCAGGCGGTAAGAGTCATATGTCTCCCATTTCTATAAAAAACAATTAAGTGTTTCTTAAAAGGGTTATAACAGTGTCCAACGTAACAATTTAAATACTGATCAATCTGAAACTGCATTTTACTAAAGCTGAAATATGGGTTTTTTTCTTAGCTCATTAAAATGTACCGTTTTTATGTTGGGAAATGTATAATGGGAAAATGTTCAGGTAAGATATCCCTTCAAATGAAAAAGAATTACAATATGTTGTAAAACTACCTTAAAAATGGAGATTAAAAAAGTGGATTCTCCTTCTCAGGATTTCTGCATGGATTTCCGACTTCAAGATTGCTAAAATGCTAGCTAGCTTTAGCCTTGGTGCTCCACTGCTGAAACACTAAAGTAAAACACACATTTCAGTCATTGGTCAGGGTGAAATACAGCTTTAAGATCGGTAGAAATCAGCAAACAAAGCACCAACAATTAAACTCTTCTGTGCCAAAGAAAAAAGCTCGTTCAGCCTTCAGTTGCCTTGGGGGGTATTTGCTGTTAACACTTGGAGTTCTTTTCCTAAATACCGCCAGTGAACTCCTTATTGCTTTTTCTCTGCGAATGCTCGTCAGGAAGATCACTTGGAAATGAGTGGAATGTCATTAAAGATACAGCTTGTTTTAAGAGCAGTTTTGCTTAATGGTCCTCGAAACGTAATGATAACTTTTCTTCAACAGCCAGCAGCGACTCTGCCAGGAAGAAAACCCCAATTGAAGTCTAAATGATATATATATGGATGCTTGAAAATCCCCAGGAGTCTTCTAGTGGGCTGAAGGCTAGAGGAGATGGACGCTATAATCTTCTCATCACCTTTCACACAAACCTCCACAACTTTTGCAAACTTTCTGCAGCTGCTCCAGGCGACCTGAGACACACTATTTTATATTAACCGTTTCAAAAATGGAGAGCAATGTATGCTCTGAGCTGCACTGAGAACAACTTCTCTAATTGGCCGGGGGCTGTAAACAGGTCATATCTCAAGCCATATCGCCATCATCAATGGTGGATAAATCAATTTCTCTCCCCTTTTTTTTACTCAGCCCTTTCTCTTAATCCTGCCTCTTTCTCACACTCTTCCTCCACACACACTTCCACTTCCACCGGTCGATACCAAAGCAAGTATTGAGCAGTGGCTGTGGTCTAAATGAGAGATTGATTTCTCAGGGGAGGGGGTATTAGCCCCTGTAACCATGGTGTTGAGGAGACCTCTTCACCAAATGGTCATTGATGAAGTACATGTGTGTGTGCGTGCGTGCGTGCGTGCGTGCGTGCGTGCGTGTGTGTGTGTGTGTGTGTGTGCCAGTAGCGCTTGCTGTAAACACCTTTTGATTCAGTTGTGCTGAGGAAGAATACTTTTCATTAGCGGGCTGATAGCATTCATTAAGAGCTATTCAGCGGGGCCCCTAATGAGCTGATCCACTCACTTCATTCTCCTCGAAAAACAATGAAGCGCGGCATCGCACGAACACACACACACACACACACACACACACACACACACACACACACACACACACACACACACACACACACACGGAAAGACAACACTTGCCCTGATTGCCGCTTGAGTCGATTCTTGAAACTGTCAGTTGTATCGGAGCTCAAAATAAGAAAACTAGCTCGACTGCAAAACACTATCTGTCGTTTTCTGAACATTTACTTAGCCACCGCGATTGAGTAAACCAGGGATGTTAGACTTGTTTATCTTAACTTTTGCTGTAACAATGTCAATGTCCCCCATGTGGGATGAATAAAGACATTTGGGTTTAAGTTCAGGGCCCCACATTCAGACACATTTGATCTCAAGTGGGCCGGACCAGTGAAATCCTCGCATAATAAACTACAAAAAACTTCAAATTGTAAACTGCAAAAAAGCACATTCTGAAAACGTTCACATTTAAACATCCTATTGTCTTCCCCCCCCCCCCCCCCTTACATGTAATTCAACACCCTTTCAAACTGTACATATCGTATCAGAGTACTGGTGTACATGAAACACTGCAGTACATATACAAAGAACAGACACTGAACATGTATTGCGTGTGCCAGGTGTGATCCATGTGGGGGAGGGGCACATAAGAGCGGGAAAACAGTATGTGTGTGTGTGTGTGTGTGTGTGTGTGTGTGTGTGTGTGTGTGTGTGTGTGTGTGTGTGTGTGTGTGTGTGTGTGTGTGTGGACTAGCATTACTATACTTGTGGGGACCTACATCTGTTTACATAGTCACGTGTGGGGACTCACCTCCCTTATGGGGACAAAATGGAGGTCCCCATAAGGGGGATCATTAATTTTAGGCTGAAGACTTGGTTCTGGTTAAGGTTAGGATAAGTCTCCAGGAAATGCATGTAAGTCAATGTAATGTCCCCTGAAGTGATGTATACATGGTATGTGTGTGTGTGTGTGTGTGTGTGTGTGTGTGTGTGTGTGTGTGTGTGTGTGTGTGTGTGTGTGGTGTGTGTGTGTGTGTGTGTGTGTGTGTGTGTGTGTGTGTGGTGTGTGTGTGTGTGTGTGTGTGTGTGTGTGTGTGTGTGTGTGACTAAATCATCCAAAATGAAATGAAAGTGGTGATCAGCGATTTGATTGGTTCAAATGTCTCCTGTGAAGGATGTCATGAAGCCTGAATGCAATCGAACGTCAAACAAAAAAGTTAGGACTGATGAAAGCAGTGGATCGGTGAACAGGAGGGTTAGGGGCTGTCCTTTAACACAACATTATGAACAACCTGACATTTAAGATTTTGAAGTTGTAGTGGTTTTGCACAATGTAATAAGACAAACGAAACAGAAGCCTCGACCTCAATGAAGGTATACGTACGGTTTTAAAGGTTTAAAATCAAAGATCAATATTAGACCAACAATTACTTAAAATGTCAAACTTCAAGAACAACATATAGTATAATTAACATTTTACAAATAACCCTTTGAAAACCAGACAGTGGTACAATGATATTTTAGGTATTTCTTAAGCAAAATAAGTGCAATTTCAACAGTTTATCATTTGCACAGCATTACAGCGTACAGGTCACAGTTTATCTGCACTGGCAGAACACATGTAGTCGCTTCTATCGTGAGCTGAGAAATACAGTCTTTCACTTCATGATCAAAACAACTTGTCAAGATCTATACGTGTGCGTAGTAATCCTGACCGCCTCAACTGACACCACAAACTACAGTAGGATCTATTATTGAAGAAGGTTAAAGGGCCCATGTCATGCGTTCCGGTTCTCACCCGTCCCCTTGTGTTATGAAGCTTTCTGCATGTAAACGGTCTGCAGAGTCACAGACCCTCAAAGTGCACCCTGTAGCGAGTACAGCTCTAACTCAGAGAAGACCTGTCTGCTGCCCCAGAACGCCTCGTTGGGGATTTCTCTTTTTCCATTGTTTGCTTCCTGGTTCTGTGACGTGTGCACACCCAAATGGACCAATCAGCGGAGCACCTCACACACCAGGACCCCTTGGCTATAACAGGGAGTCCCATTGACTTGCATAGAGCTCCCTGAACGCTGGTATAGACGAGTTGGGATGATGGAGGAACGCTCTCCGCAGACCCGTTCTCACAGCGCTATAAACCTTTTCTTTCTCGATATCAAGCCACACTTATTGTGTTTACTTCGGCTGTGAGTGTTTGTGTGCTCAGGATGAGTTTCGCTTGTTCTCGCTGTATCGCCGACCCGGAAGCCTGTCCGCTCCTCGCAGCAGCAACGAGCCTCGCAACGTCCCGACCAATCAGAGCACACTGGGCTCACAGGGAGGGGGGGGGGGGAGCTCCAACAAGCCGTTTAGGACAGAGAGTGAATACACATGCTATACAGAGATGCTGTGAGAAACCAGTGTGAGTTTGGAACATTGAACAATGGAAATATATTCTAGTCGACCTCAGCAATGGAAATATGATCAGTAGAAATGGCCGTGACATGGGATCTTTAATGGCACATGTCCACTGCAGCGGGTAGCCCCGTTTAAGTGTCCTCGGCCTCGGGCTGCCTCGCTGGCCGCCCGAGGCCGTGGCGCATTTCTATTACAGTTTAGGACCTGGGGTAGTTACTATAGCAACGCAGTGTAGGCGGGGCTCCCGTCGAGCTCCCGCTGGATTGTATCATCCCCAATGAGATGTAGGAACGTCGTCACCTCCTCGGTCGGCCACGGTGTGCTTTTCTTTGACGTCGCCATTTTTGTAGCTCCTCCGTTTACAAAAATGCTGCAAGCTTGCTTCTAGATATATATGCGATCTTGTGACGATTCTCTCTGACCAATCAGCAGTCGAGAGTGTTGACGTCACTAGTTCAGCCCTGGCCGGATAGAACCACGATTTTATGGGGCCGGAAAAAGAGGGGAAAAGTACCCGCTAGCCGGTGCTACGCTACATGGAAAGGCCCCCAAAAACTGGCCTGGCTGCTTGAGGACGATTAAGGACGCTTAAACGGGGCTACCCGCTGCAGTGGAAACGCGCCATAAGTTATCTCCCTGCTTTGTAAATGTATAACATGTATACAGAAAATGGCAGTTAATGTCTTTAGTGTTCGTTTTTACACTTTGCAAAGTCATCCCGCAGCCTGTATGTTCGACACTTCTGGTCTAAACCAACAAAAAGCGTGTGCCTTCCATCCGATGCGCTGGCAAATCCAGTGAGAACGTAGCAAACCAAAATCGCTTTCCAAAATCTGCACGTTTATGACTCCCCGAGGAGTCCAGACGTTGGATTTGTGTTTGATGTTTTGTAGCATCTTGCAAATCCGTTCACCCCTGTTAGCCCTCTGCTCTTGTGAGTGTGTGTCCTCCCTTTCTACAGAGTGCTATAGTATTCATAACTCGGGGCCTTTGCGGCGGGGAACAAGCGAGGGAGAGATAGAAAGAGAAAACAGTGGAAGAAGAGGAGGAGGGACCTTTGCCAGAGTAGCATTGATGAACAGCTCGACATAGTGAGATAAACATGAGGTCAGAGTATCGCAGGGGGAGAGGGAGACGGAGGAAGGAGAAAGGCCACGAGAAAGAAAGTGCGGGAGACAGATATTCTGCATCGGAAAGGTTGTCTCTCATTGACAAGCTCTCTGTTCGGGGAAAGCCAGCAATCAATGCTTGGGCACGGCAGGGCATACACTGAGAGAAGTGCGTGTGTGTGTGTGTGTGTGTGTGTGTGTGTGTGTGTGTGTGTGTGTGTGTGTGTGTGTGTGTGTGTGTGTGTGTGTGTGTGTGTGTGTGTGTGTGTGTGTGTGTGTGTGTGTGTGTGTGTGCTGGAGGAGAGGATGTGTTTTGGCGTGCTGCAGGAGAGTGTGTTTGACTTGCAGAGCACGTCAAGAGTCCTAGGGAGCTCCTTTTGCAGCACAGCCTCATTAAAGAGACACTTGCCTTAGAGCAAGGATACACCACACACACACAATGGCTACACTCACTCAGAAGCGGCTACGGACCAACAGCAGGAGGAGAAACAAAGAGGAAGCAGAGCTCTTTATTGGTCCCACAGCTGGGAAAGGTAAAGCATAGCAGGTCAAAGGAAAAGGCACACATACGTAACAGAGAACCGCAGCGACGCGTCCTAAAACCCGGAAGCAAGTTAGCATTAGCATAGCACGTCCGGTTCCTTCGACAAAAAGCAAAGCAATCTCTCCATAGGGTTTTGGACTGGTGATTTCTGAAGAGTTTCAACGCTTCAACTCGTACCATCTAGAGTCTGTGTGTTTGAATCTGGATCTTAAGTCGGCGTGACGTTGAAGCAGCGACCCTGCTGTAGTTCCTTTAGCATAACGTTAGCATTTTGCTTCTGGCGACTAGATTTATGATTCAAAAATGATAAAAGTAGGGTACCGATCACGTTTTGTTCTACGACATGAAATCCATCAGCTGGTGATTTCTGAAGAGTTGACGTGTCTGAAAAACGATGGTTGTTACCAAGTGGCTGAATAGGACTAGGGGAGGTCGTTGTACGTCATTACGCCGAACACGTAAACACTCCTCTAAGTTAGTTTCTGTTCGGCTTGAAAGCCAGTCCCTGCCTCCTGCAAAGTGTTCAAACTAACACTTCAACTCGTTCCATCTAGAGTCTGTAGCTTTGAATATGGATCTGAAGTCGGCGTGACGTTGAAGCAGCGACCCTGCTGTAGTTCCTTTAGCATCACGTTAGCATTTTGCTTCTGGCGCCTAGATTTATGTTTCGAAAATGATAAAAGTAGGAGAGACACGTGGAGATTATCCGGCTGACCAAAACGTGATCCGTCTCTGTAACAGAGGTGATCTCTGGGCCCATAGATCTCGGCCTCCGTTACGGGTAATATAGCACTAAAAACATTGCACAGGAATATATGTAATTTATGTAAGTTTGTCTGTCTCTGTTTCCTGGTTTCATGTTAAAAGTGCTCCCCTTCCCCGTGTCTATGGCTGTTGATTGTGTGCACCTGGTGCCCTGTGTTGTCTCCCCCCCCCCCCCACCTGTGTCGAATTGCTGATTAGTGTGTGTATTTAGGGTCTGTTGCCCTGTCTGGTTTGAGGCTGGTAGTGTGGGTGAGATCCTGGTGGCTGCTGACTGTGTTCAGGGGAACAGCAATTGAGGCTGTGAATATAGGCTGCTTATGATTTGAATAAATGCCCACACCGGGTTGTATTTTTGGACGTTCTGCCTCTGTCTCCTTGCTTGGTCGGGCCGCTCGATTGTCAGCTTCACAGTCTCTTCAATGCGTTTCAACCACAGACCTGATTTCAGCTATTTTCCAGAATCCTATGGAGACATTGTTCGCATTGCGTTTTTGACGAAGGAACCGGAAGGAGTTTACACCCGGGTTCTCTATAACAATAAAAGTAAAGACAAATAAGAACATGGCTGCAAAATTAGTATCAGAAGTTTAAAAGAACTGACTGACATCCATAACATATTCAAACTATTGAGACCCTGAATAAACAGAGAACATCCGATCCCTTTTCCTTACCCTCATTCTCCTTACGCATAATCTCACACTGATATTATATTCATGTATATTTGATTGTGTCAACTCTATGGAGATTGGCGACGCTGTATCTTGTGTGCCTTTTTAAAAATGCATCCATGAATAAATAATGCCTGTATCCGCTGATTGAAAAAGCCATATTGCCAGAAAGCCCTGATGAAATGATAATGTAATATCTGTCCCCGTGTTGAATAAAGCAAAGAAGCCCTTCATCCTTTATTTTTTATGTTTAGTTCTCTCAGTAAATGAAGCACCTTCCACCCACCTGATGACATTCTCCTGTGTGGTTTGCTCTGCTGCTCTGAGTGTGTTTTAATAAAGAGAAATCCTCTTTCTATGCATCGGAGTGCCGCGCGCTTGTTTGGAGATATTAATAAGGAGAAGTCCCCGAGGGGCTCCACTGCTAATTGACAGTGATAGCTGAGACTTGTCTCCCGGGCTGATGTTGGGAGCCTAATAAAGACGCAGTACTATGAGGATGTGGGAATGATGCACATCACGTGTCCTCCCTCCCCCCTCCGCTTCCCAACGCAGGGCTGATTAAACTGATAAACTGTGCCCAACAGAGTGTGGGGGAAGAGAAGCGGATGTAAATAATGAAATAGCAGCGAGAGAAAGGAAGTGGAGGGGAGGTGAGAGGAGAGCAATCCCATTAGGATCAGCTCCGTGCCTAATGAATAAAATGCTAAGTTTGATAGCGCCTGCTTAATTTCACAAATTCTTAATTGCCGTGACATTTCAAATTAAAGACTCTGGCCTCCTCCTGACCTCCGTGGTGTCACACTGTAAATACAATCCTGCACAGATGGATATCTCGCACCGGCAATTTGATTCCCCCCTGTCAGTGTCTATCCCACCTGCTTGACACACACACACACACACACACACACACACACACACACACACACACACACACACACACACACACACACACACACACACACACACACACACACACACACACACACACACACACACACACACACACACACACACCACACACACACACACACACACACACACACACACACACACACACACACACACACACACAAACACACACACGTATTTAACAGGCAGGCTCGTGGCTTTGATATCCTCTCATTAGCATAGCAACAGCGAGCTGACCATCCGCAAGGGATACAGTAACCAGGGCAACCACAGCTGCCCGGTCCAACTATGGGAAACCAGAGAAACCCGTCGACATCGCTAATGCATCAACGCTCTCGGGTCCAAACCAGCCTTGACACCCTTGGGTGGAAGCAACGGTTTGCAATAGTTACCGTTGGTGAGCAACACATGTATTTCCAGTCCTGCCATTTCACATTTGGATCACATGTTTCTAGCATGCTGGCATTTATGAGCGTCTAAGCAGCGCTTGCAAGAGAAGTCAGTCGGGTAATTCACCTCTGATTCAGTCACAGATTAATGGTAACAGGTAAAAGGCAAAGGAGCTATGCAAGTTACTCCACACAAGTTGTATATTTGATCACTGGTCTTTATTACTGAAAGCAGCTCCACCAATTAAAGCTGTACTTTTGATCCCTCTTCCAACAAATCTTTTTAATTGGATTATAATACCCTTAAAGGTGGGGTAGGTAAGTTTGAGAAACCGGCTCGAGATACACTTGTTATATTCCATGGAATGCTCTTAACATCCCGATAGCAATGAATATCTGAAGTGCTTTCATCTGTGGAAGCCGTGTTGCTGTAAAAAGCACGACCAATCATCTGCCTCGGCTAAAGTAACTGGATGGCCTACCTGCCTGTCAGCCTTCCATCGGGGCACACACTTATCTCGTGCCCTCATTGGTCATGTGCGCGTTCGTGTGTGTTGGAGGAGGGGCTCTGTGAGGAAGTGGCAGATTTTTTTTTCTTCGACTGTGTATTTTCAAATTCTAGCGCACTCGAGCTGCTTTCTCCAAAATGACCTACCCCACCTTTAACACAAGATTGACACAGCATATCATTGTTAGAATTGTTGTCCAGAAATATACTAAAAGAAGGGGTTATTGTACATCAGAAGCAAAACCACAAAATACATGTCGCATTCAACAGCTTTCTACCCCAAAATATATATATTACTCGCTTGTAATCACCAACATTTTAATTATTATCTTTGGTAACACTATGTCAAGGAAGGATCTTCGAACGTCTGAATTTCAAGGATGTTACATCATTGAATCCCACCAAATCACTTTCAATGTTAAGGATACTTCAAATCCTACCAACGTCTGAGTCCTTTGTTCACAGTATTTTCAAGGAGGCATGTGTGTGTCCTCCTCAAACACCCACAATGCTATGAGCACAATGTAACGTGTTTCATAACATATCTGAATGAAGTTGGTTTTTTCGACCAAACCTAGATTAGTCATAGCCGAAACCGTCGAAACATAATTATCCAGGACTCTTCCAGTATCTTTAATTAGTTTCTGTGTGTTACAACAATCAGCCTGGTAAAATGAAGGCTGTATTGCCAGCCTCGCTGTCTTGAATATATTAATATTGTTTAAAGGGACACAGACTCAGAATGGAGTAGGGCAGGAATAAGTCCTAAAACCGGGAAATGGGTTAGGATTTTACAACTTCTCGTTCCCTTGTCTCGAAGTCTGCGTTTTTTTTACATGTTTCCCATTAGGTTATAACAGCTTGTGAAATGTTCACGTTTTGCTTGTAGTAAACACCCCACTCGTGAATGCCAGAAGCTTTAATATGTCATAAAAACCGAGGTTGCTAACAAGGGACTAAATAAACGACTAAACGTCATCGTGCCGAACATTAGCCGATTTTAGCTTAGCGGTGTTGACGTGAAGTCGTGTGACAAGGATGTAGTTTGTTTATAGCATAATGTTACCTTTTCACTTCTGGCGATTGCATTTACATATTAAGTGGTGTTAATATGTGGAGATTATCCTGCTGAACAGAACCTGTAAGTATCATAAATGTGTGTTTCTATATGTACAAAAGTGGTGGGGCACAAAAAACTCAGATGTCTAAATATAAGCTTCTGCAGTGAGGTGCATGGCTGGTGAGGCTCTGGCACTGACTCTTCAGGTACAAATATTATATTTTGACCTAAATCAAAATATAATATTATTTTCAAAAGCTTTTTTTGTCTGATGCTTCGATTAATTTTAAACAGACAGTTCAACAAAAGGATAACCAAAACATTTAATTTTATCATTTAAATATTGAACTGTTCTCTCTTAGTAAGATCCCATTTTCAATAACATTGCGGTCTTACCTTGACTTGAAGATGAAGTCCATTTGCCTATCCTTCTGGACAAACATCTCTATTACTTTTGTGTAAAAGTCCTCCTTATGTTCTTGTAGAATAGATTTATGATTCGAAAATTATAAAAGTAGGAAGACATGTGGATATTATCCGGCTGAACAAAACGTGCATTTATCTAACAGCTACGTTTCCCACAGATCTTATTTTGAGCTATTTTCTAAAATCCTATGGAGAAATCTCATTGCTTTTAGGTCGAGGGAAGCCATGCGCAGTTTACTTCCTGGTTTTAGGACGCCTCACTGCAGCTCTCTCTCCTCCTCTTCACACACGACACTTTTCGCGGCACACTACTTACAGCCAATCAGCTCTGAATTATGTGAGATGACGTATGGTGGGGATGGCAGCACTTTGCCCCTAGGGTCATTATTTGTTTGCCACACACATTAAATAGGACAATACTCTGAGCATGCGCAGTGTAGTTTTTACAGTCACCATTGACTTAAACAGGGAGAGGGAGGGGCAGGATCGGGTTTTGTCCCACATGGCTCTAAACAGCTCAATAGGCACACACTGTAGACACTAATTAGAAGAACACAGACGACACAGCAATGTACAGACGAATCAGATGATTAAACATGATCTTAAAATATATATATATATTTTTTTGCATTTTTTTGTAATCATTATTTTTAATACTTTCTGCTGACACTAGGTGGGGCTGTACACCTGCCCCTAATGACCAGTCGCCACTGGTGTTAGCCACAAAGCTTAAATACAACAATTCACTGAAATCCAATGGAAACATCCCATTACTTTTTGCGACGTTAACTTCCGAGTTGGCCTACAAAAATACGTCATCGCTGCACCACTCAATTCCTCATTTGGTATGGAAACCTTGCAGAGTTTTGTGAAATTCATATGGTGGATCCTGCACAGATGGATATCTCGCACCGGCAATTTGATTCCCCCCTGTCAGTGTCTATCCCACCTGCTTGACACACACACACACACACACACACACACACACACACACACACACACACACACACACACACACACACACACACACACACACACACACACACACACACACACACACACACACACACACACACACACACACACACGCTCGCACGCACACACACACACGCACACACTGTAGAGCGGTGGAGGCGGCAGTGCTGTAGTTAATTAGAAGTTAACATATCAAACTGCGTCTTCTCGGTACCTCTGTGTGTGTGGGGGGGTTAATTGTGTGGGCGGGGTGACTTGCTGCATAGCTGCTTTTGTTAACTTACAGGAACACAGGCTATGTATGGGAGATTCTAATAATAGAGGCAGGAACAGATTGTAAAATCCTCTGCACAAGCAGAATAAAAAGTGCTTTAACTATGTGTCTGGGCAAGCATGGAGGCAGTAGAGAAAGGAGGATGAAGAGTTGAGAAAAAGGAGGAAGAGATGGATTGTTGGCTCTTTGTGAAAGGTGGTGCTGGTCAGTTATGGACGTGGTGGAGGTGATAAAGCAGGCTTTCTCTGCCCAGCGTTTGCCTCCGTGCTCTTTGTGTGCGGACCCTCTGCGGGGCTCCCAAAGACACTACCCTTTAATGAGCATATCGATCAGTGTTTCTCACACCTTCATTCCCCCCACAGAGCGAGAGAGAGGCAGGCAGCGAGGAGAAGAAAAGCAAAGTGGGAAGAAAAAAAAAACCCGATGAAGAGACTAAAGCTTTAGAGAAAAGCTTTAGTCTCACAAAGTGGGGGCTTTTTTTTCTAAAGACCACAGGGGAGTCGGCTTTGTGCCTGTAAAATTCAATTTACCTTTTCACAGATGGGCTATACTGCGGCTGGTATTGAGGTGCACAACTCATAAGCCGCTCTGAATGTGTGTGTGTGTGTGTTTCTACTGTATGTGTGTGCACAACATGCAAGCTTGTGTGCATTTGACTGTGTGTGAACATGAAGTGCTTGTGCGTTCGTGTGTGTGTGTGTGTGTGTGTGTGTGTGTGTGTGTGTGTGTGTGTGTGTGTGTGTGTGTGTGTGTGTGTGTGTGTGTGTGTGTGTGTGTGTGTGTGTGTGTGTGTGTGTGTGTGTGTGTGTGTGTGTGTGTGTGTGTGTGTGTGTGTGTGTGTGTGTGTGTTCACAGAGTATAGCAGCAGTGTAAGCCATCCCGGTGTGAACCAGGGTTTTCTCTCGGAGCTCCGTCTCGCTCCACTCGTTCCTCTGCATCACATTACCTCTCCACCTCCACCCACAGCACCACAGACAGAGGGGGGGGGGGGGGGTAGACAAAAACATCAAAGACAACCAATGAGACTGTGGTAGAAAGTTAAAATCATCGAAAATCACTTCTTTGTTGACATGTAGGATAACACTCGATAGCGTACAGTGTGGCAGATAGGCCGGTTCAGAGAGTCCTCTGTGTGTCTCAGGCTTTGCGGCGGCTGCTACTTAAAGCGCGTTGAGTGGTGACGGTAATACGTGGTGTCAGCGGAACATCCAGTTCCACTTGGTATGCCACTGTAGTTCTTTCAAGTGACACTCTGAAGCAGCATTTCCTCGCTGAATCAATTCCTCCCAACACCTGGTAGGCTGCGGGGTTTTGAGAGGGGAAGCAACTAAGATTATAATTATGTGAACTAAATGTGTCCAAGTTATCGGGTTGGAATTTAAAAAGAAAAAGGGCAACAACTTCTGAGGAAACGGAGACGCGGCGAATTGTTTGAGACCTTTTGAAATGTCAACCTTATTGAAGCAGATGGAAAAATACAGAA
The DNA here is from genome assembly GCF_902827115.2 of Pseudochaenichthys georgianus. NCBI lineage: Eukaryota > Metazoa > Chordata > Actinopteri > Perciformes > Channichthyidae > Pseudochaenichthys > Pseudochaenichthys georgianus. The sequence continues at coordinate 2,849,764 of NC_047507.1, read as the reverse complement.
AGGTATTTGTGAGCAGGGCTAATTATCTACTGATCTTCTAAACAACTGAACTGCCTTAGCAGTCATGTTTCAAAGGACATGTTTTGACAGATTCCTTTTGTTACAATGTTGTTCTAATTAAAATCTGAGATAGTTGCTCTGGGGAGTATGTGGAGGCAAATGGTGGCCAAGCCCAACACACACTTTCCTCCAGGAGACTTGTCATGTCTCGTGTCAACATGTTGACTCCAGGTTAGGTCCTTATCTTAACATTTCCGTACTTGTGTTGCCACGACAATAGTGTTGTTGATGAATACCGTGTTCCTGTTCCTGTTTACTTCCTGTCTGTCTTCTTCTGCGGATTTCTCTGACGTCTTTTTACTTCTTTATTTCTCTTGCGCCTATTTTTCTTTCCTTTACTGGCGACAGTTTAGCCATCATGAATCAAAATGTGCTTTCTACAAATATCAAAAGTATTCCAGTGTTTTCTGATGGACGAAACGAAAGTGTGTTGTCCTCAGTATGACGTTGAATTGAACAGACTTCTTTCTGTGGATTGATATGACCTTGATCAGATAAGATCCTTAGCAAGGGTCTGTTAGTGAAACATAACAGACCTCTTGAATGTCCAAATTGACCAATCAGAATCAAGTATTCAACTAAGTCTGTAATGAGGTTTGTTAACAATCAATATTTTCATTACTTGAATATAAATTGAACAGTCCTGGTGTTTGCTTTACTCCACCAACAAGGAGGACGTTTTCGGTTTGGTTTGTTTGTCGACAGAAAAACCAATGGCTTGATTTCCATGAAACTCGGGGAAGGGTGCAGCATGGGCCAAGCCGAGGTTAACTCCATGTAATGTTGAGCCGATTCAAATTAAAGTGCGGATACATAAAGGATTTTCTTTTTCATTAACACTTCAAGCTAGGTCGTGTTGCCTCGGCGGAGGTCTGCGCTCTCCAAATGCTCTTCTAGCTCTGGTGTGTGTCCGTTAAGGGAATAATGTGATGTGTGCGCTGAAATAGTAATAGGGTGAAACAGAATAAGAAAAGGATTACGAAGCAGTAGAGGGGAATGCACCAGTGGAAAGATGTGCAGAAAAGGTGAGGAAGAAGATGAGGAAGATGAAACAGACATGAGATTAAAGAGAGATGCATGTATGTGACTGTGATGCTGTGTCAGACTCCGTTAGCTTGATTGAACCTTCAGTGTAGCTTCGTGTGTGTGTGTGTGTGTGTGTGTGTGTGTGTGTGTGTGTGTGTGTGTGTGTGTGTGTGTGTGTGTGTGTGTGTGTGTGTGTGTGTGTGTGTGTGTGTGTGTGTGTGTGTGTGTGTGTGTGTGTGTGTGTGTGTGTGTCCATATCTGTCCATATCTGTGTCTATGTGCACCATACGGGACTCCGCTCCTCTTGCAGGGTTTTTAATGAGGAGGAACACGCTGTACTCGGCATCATGAAGTCTTCTTCCTACAAATAGAGTGACTCTTCATGTGTGAGTAAAAACAGAGCAGCGCGAGATCAGTCACGACAGCTTCTTTGGCATTTTAGACGCAGGAAACGTGGAGGAAACATGGAGGAAACATGGAGGAAACGTGGAGGAAACGTGGAGGAAACGTAGAGGAAACGTAGAGGAAACGTGGAGGAAACGTGGAGGAAACGTGGAGGAAACGTAGAGGAAACGTGGAGGAAACGTGGAGGAAACGTGGAGGAAACGTAGAGGAAACATGGAGGAAACGTGGAGGAAACGTGGAGGAAACGTAGAGGAAACGTGGAGGAAACGTGGAGGAAACGTAGAGGAAACGTAGAGGAAACGTGGAGGAAACGTGGAGGAAACGTAGAGGAAACGTGGAGGAAACGTGGAGGAAACGTAGAGGAAACGTAGAGGAAACGTGGAGGAAACGTGGAGGAAACGTGGAGGAAACGTAGAGGAAACGTGGAGGAAACGTAGAGGAAACGTGGAGGAAACGTGGAGGAAACGTGGAGGAAACGTAGAGGAAACGTGGAGGAAACGTGGAGGAAACGTAGAGGAAACGTGGAGGAAACGTGGAGGAAACGTAGAGGAAACGTGGAGGAAACGTGGAGGAAACGTGGAGGAAACGTAGAGGAAACGTGGAGGAAACGTGGAGGAAACGTGGAGGAAACGTAGAGGAAACGTAGAGGAAACGTAGAGGAAACGTGGAGGAAACGTGGAGGAAACGTAGAGGAAACGTGGAGGAAACGTAGAGGAAACGTAGAGGAAACGTAGAGGAAACGTAGAGGAAACGTGGAGGAAACGTGGAGGAAACGTAGAGGAAACGTGGAGGAAACGTGGAGGAAACGTGGAGGAAACGTAGAGGAAACGTAGAGGAAACGTGGAGGAAACGTGGAGGAAACGTGGAGGAAACGTAGAGGAAACGTGGAGGAAACGTAGAGGAAACGTGGAGGAAACGTGGAGGAAACGTGGAGGAAACGTAGAGGAAACGTGGAGGAAACGTGGAGGAAACGTAGAGGAAACGTGGAGGAAACGTAGAGGAAACGTGGAGGAAACGTAGAGGAAACGTGGAGGAAACGTGGAGGAAACGTGGAGGAAACGTAGAGGAAACGTGGAGGAAACGTGGAGGAAACGTAGAGGAAACGTGGAGGAAACGTGGAGGAAACGTAGAGGAAACGTGGAGGAAACGTGGAGGAAACGTGGAGGAAACGTAGAGGAAACGTGGAGGAAACGTGGAGGAAACGTAGAGGAAACGTGGAGGAAACGTAGAGGAAACGTAGAGGAAACGTGGAGGAAACGTAGAGGAAACGTAGAGGAAACGTAGAGGAAACGTGGAGGAAACGTAGAGGAAACGTGGAGGAAACGTGGAGGAAACGTGGAGGAAACGTAGAGGAAACGTGGAGGAAACGTAGAGGAAACGTAGAGGAAACGTGGAGGAAACGTAGAGGAAACGTAGAGGAAACGTAGAGGAAACGTGGAGGAAACGTAGAGGAAACGTAGAGGAAACGTGGAGGAAACGTGGAGGAAACGTGGAGGAAACGTGGAGGAAACGTGGAGGAAACGTAGAGGAAACGTGGAGGAAACGTGGAGGAAACGTGGAGGAAACGTGGAGGAAACGTAGAGGAAACGTGGAGGAAACGTGGAGGAAACGTGGAGGAAACGTGGAGGAAACGTAGAGGAAACGTAGAGGAAACGTGGAGGAAACGTAGAGGAAACGTGGAGGAAACGTGGAGGAAACGTAGAGGAAACGTCTCTCACTCACATCAAGAGTTAAAAAGGTGTTACACGAGCGGTAGGGAATCTTTTCCTTCTGTCTCTGTCAGTCTCCGTCTCTCTGGACAACACACTCTCACTCCATGATCGTCCAGGAGCCACGCTTGGTCAGGGTCCCCGAGGCGTGCCGTTGAGACGCTCCTAGGCTCCTTCAGCTTCATAAAGCCACGCAAATAGCTTTCAACTGATTTCAATGTATTCCCATCTGCGATAACACCATTAAACAGTTACACAACATAACAGAAATAATATCGATAGCAGCGTCCCTAGCAACCACCTTGGTAACACTGAAAACGTTGTATAGACACAATTTCCTGAAGTAATCTTCGTAATAACTAGCAAACTTCTGCCCACCAGCCACGCCCCGACACTTGGGGTACGCCGGCCAATCATAAAGCTTTGATGCGTTCAAGTGCATTATTCTGGCACAGGAAGATTATGTTGTAGGACATTAACGATAAAACAGAATATTGTTGTTTGATTTTTAGACACATCTCGCGATCGACTGGGAATCTCCCCGCGACCTAGCAAATGAGCTGCTCCGACCCTCGGTGCTGACGGACTCCAACTTGTGTTCATTAATCAAACAAATAAACACAAGGATAATGATGTGTTATTGTTGAGTAAATGGAGAATTGCACAGGGGGAAATAACGTATATGCCACAATTTTAGATGCGGATTTTGTTAAACTAATACGTTTGCGCTGTGGACCAACACTATACATTGACGGGGAAGGGGGTAGCAATAAAGATAACACCATTAAACAGTTACACAACATAACAGAAATAATATCGATACCAGCGTCCCTAGCAACCACCTTGGTAACAATGAAAACGTAACTGGTCTGGTTTGACGCCACATGTGATCTCTGCGTTGTGTTATGTTGTGTAAATGAGAACGACTTCTTTCTTGCCAACCAGGATTTATTCTCTGTGCAAAACAGAATATAATAGTTAAAGCAGGAAATGGCTTCATCAGCTTTCTAACTTCACACTTCTCCTCAGTGGGGCCTGAAGCTAACTCAGGAAAGTATACAGAGTTCTAAATAATACAATTAACATATATACATCTATCCATTATGGGTGTAACGGTTCACAAACATTTCGGTTCGGTACGTACCTCGGTTTTTAGGTCACGGTTCGTTACGTTTTCGGTACAGCAGAAAAAATTATCACAAAACATAACATATTTTTTTTTAATTATTATTAAACTGTGAATAATGTATTCACTCAAATAAATACAAAATATAATAAAATAAACATGAAGGTGCAGCTTTTCGATGAACTGAAATAATCTGTATTTGAACTTTACTGTACTAGTACTCACAAAACATAAAATATTAGTTTTGGGTTTTTAATTATTATTAAACTATGAATATTCACTCAAATAAATATAAAATATAATAAAATAAACATTAAGGTGCAGCTTTTCGATGAACTGAAATAATCTGTATTTGAACTGTACTGTACCTAAGCAGCCAGTTTGACATTAGGACTTGTCATTGTATTTTCATGTTGTTCTAAAGAAAGATGAACTTGTCCACATGGCTGCTGAAAGGGCAGATCTGCTGGCACTAGCAATGTCTCCTGCTGTGGAGAACACCCTCTCTAGGGACAGAGGTAGCAGATACAGCCAGGTAGCGCTTTGCTAACATGGCAACATAAGGATATTTGCCGTTTGTAATAGCTTTGGCTCGGTCTGAAGTTTTTGCGAGCGGTGGAGGCTTAAATGCTAGCGGGAGTTGAGTTTGCACTTCAGTCTTTTGGTACCGGTGATATTCACGTTCGGGTGATGCCTTTTCAAATGAGTGTGCAAGTTTGATGTATTGCCAGCCGCGTAACCAATGTTAGTTGAACAATGCCGACAAACAGCTTTGGTTCGGTCCACCTGTCTTTGTCCGTCATCCTTGTGTGTAACTGCGAAACCAAAATGTTCCCAAACCGGAGACTTCAATGATGCTGGAGGATTTTCGAGCTCAACTTTATCTGCGTTCGCCATTTCGCCAGTTCCTCAAATTACTGACTACATTTGAACGCATCCCTGTGACCAGCTCTCATAGTATGCCTCTCGTCCAATGAGATGACTTGCTCGCTCTATGGCGTGTTGATCACAATGGGAGCAAATTACTCTGAATGCTGCGACGCAGCACCTGAGAATGCTTCCAAGAAGTTGTTCACGTTCTCAATTTTTTACGTTTAACGTTATATTCGTTCGGTACACTTCGGTACACACGTGTACCGAACCGAAAGGCCCATACCGAATAATTTCGGTACGTGTACCGTTACACCCCTACTATCCATGGTGGCAAACCGGCTTTTCTTTGTAAACCAATATACACAAATATAACCATTAATTTACACTTACATAACAAACAATACAATTTACAGTTACAAAACGAATACCCACATACCTGTGCAAAACAGAATATAATAATTAAAGCAGGAAATGACTTCATCAGCTTTCTAGCTTCACACCTTCAGTGGAAGAAAACACCCACTTGTTAGGTTAGCATATAGCTAAACTTTAGAAATCTCCCAAACACTGTTTGAAGCGCTGCACATTATATAAACTAGTCACACACGGCAACATATAGATATTAACTGCACATAGGTTTGGCTTGTGTGAAATGTAACATTAAACAATCTATTAACATATAAAATACAACATGTATGACACCACTCATTCCACTTACTTCTCCTCAGTGGGGCCTGAAGCTAACGGAGGAAAGCAGCGCGAGTCTGCAGAAATGTGCCGGTGCCAAGAGTACCAAAATAAAATGTACTTTTCAAAATAAAAGCATCTAAAAAATAAAGTGACAGTGACAAGTTTTACAAATAAAGTATGGACAATGATTTTACTGAAATATAAACAAGTGAAGTTATACATCGGTTACATATAGACACAATTTCCTGAAGTAATCTTCGTAATAACTAGCAAACTAAAGATCATGTGCATCCACTGCACACATAATCTGAAATAACAACTCATATTTCTCGCATCAAATTACATCAAAACGCATTTTAATGGCCAAACTAACTTTAAAATAGGCATTTTACACCCAGAATAAAACGAAGTTCGGCCATGTTTTTTTTCTGCAGGGAGAAATGTGAAGATCATGTGACATAGCCATTGGAATGAATGGTGAAAAAAATTGTAGGGATCTTACAATTTCAGAGGCGTTTTTGTAGAAATACTACGTCCTACGTTGTGGACCAACGTAGTTATTACACGTTTTTTTTGTGAGACTGGGTTGGATTGTCAAGTCCCAAAACAAACCATTCAATATATTAAACGTTAAGTACTTTGTCAGGCTTAATATAGATACCCCCACAGCTTTTTGCTTACATGTATTTAAAAGAAGACCTTAACCTAAAGTATTATTTAATGTTTAAATAAAGCCTAATTAGTTTGTCTGTTTTGCACATCCTCCTATTAATATCTTGTACATCCGGCACTAAACTGTTTTATTCAGTTCTAAACAGAGCCTTCTCCGTTGCTGCACCCACCCTCTGGAACTCACTACCCCAATCCATCAGAGACTCTTCCTCCCTCACCGCATTCAAAACATCACTCAAAACCCACCTGTTCAACACTGCATTCAACCACTGACCCCCTCGCCCTTCAATTTTTTGTTTTGTTTATCTCTTTTTATATTTCTTTGTTTTTGTTTTTTTGTTTGTTTTTTTATTCTCTGTCAAAGTGTCTTTGAGTTTCTTGAAAAGCGCTATACAAGTCCCATGTATTATTATTATTATTATTATTATTATAGATACCATTTACAGTATCTTCTTGATATTTTCTATTCTATATTTCTATAATTGACCTTCTACTTTCCTCCTATTTTGTATATACTCTTAATATTGAAATGTTTTCATAAAATATAACACATTCAAAAGTGCGTTACAAAAATGAAAGACATTAAGAAAAAGGCATTTTAAACAGTCATTAAAAAGCAACACAATCTACCTGCATTGCATTACTCTAAACATGTAATAACGTGCTTTAACCAGTAGGTGGTTTGGGTTAAAAAGCTGTCAGGTTTACAGTGTTAACAAAATAAAATATACTGCTGTTTCTGGTTTAGTTTACGACGGATATATTTAGTTATTGTTTTGATATTTGTAACACAAAAGCGATGGAAAAAACCCATAGCAACACAGAAGAGATGGTCTTAACATGACCCAGTCGTCTAGTAGTTAATAAAAAACAATAATATCAAAACAAAATATTATTACTAACTTTATTGTGAAATTAAAACAGAACGGTAAAAGAATAGTTTCCGGTCTATTCTGATGCCCGATCTCGGTAGATAAATAAAAATAAAGAACTACGACAGATGTGTAATATTTAATGCAGCCAAACCATTTATTACAATGCATTCATGTGATGACTATCAAAGAGTAAAGCAAGCACTGCTGAATAAAGTATGATTTTATCTTTTATGAAACGTTTTTTTTCATATGGAATGCAGTTGGAGGTCAACCAATCACAGAGCTTGAGAACTAATCACGGGGTTTGTCAAACAGAGCACATGGTGTAGTCCTAATGATAGCTGGGGATTCTGGGTAGTGTAGTGTCTTCTGCCATCCATTACTCCGAAGAAATATTTGTTTCTCCGAATTGAAGGGGAAAAATACAAAAGCATTGCACACAATTTAAACCAATCAATGATGTGTAATTAACAAGGACAATCTGGTGTTTTTAGTCGATGAGTAGTGCAGATATCATTGTAAAATCAATCGACAGTAAGGGGAGTACTTACATCCGGGTGTACAATTCTCTGTTATCCAATGGGATAAATCCCGACGCAGATGGGAATACATTGAAATCAGTTGAAAGCTATTTGCGTCCCTTTATGACGCTGAAGGAGCCTAGGAGCGTCACAACTGCACGCCTCGGGGACCCTGACCAAGCGTCGCTCCTGGACGATTATGGAGTGAGAGTGTGTTGCTCTGTACGACCTGTCTTTTCTGTGTGTACACATCTACTGTATGTTTCTATTCCTCAAGTAACTGCATCATATTTAATTGTATTTTTTGCATTTTAGCTGGATTTTGAGACTTTTACACATAACTGAATGTCTGTTACATAAACAGATGCCTAACTCCACAAATATCCCAAAACACATCGTTTTTCTAGAACAGATTATAAATCGCCTGAAAATGGTACAAACAACATGTGTGACGAAGGTGTTGCCCTGGGCTATATCATGCAATAGAAAGTGAAACTTAAGCTCGTTCCATTGCGGAGATATTCCCGCGAGAGTGAGGAAAACTTAAATGTATTTATTTATTTCAAATGTGAAATGTTACCAATATACTCACGGACCACTAGGGGGCGCTCACGGGCCACCAGTGGTCCGCGGACCACACTTTGAGAAGCACTGGCCTACAGTCTTTGCTTAACAAGTTTTCACAATCCTGTTGCTACATTTTTACTATTTTCTACTTGATCTTTCCTATTTCATGTTATATTTATATTAGGAACTTCTAGTAACTACGTAAAGCTGCTTCCTCTCTTAACATGAAAGAGTAGAGAAAGATTTGTGTTTCTTTTCACTGTTGAGTTGCTGCTGTTATGCGTCACAGCCATGGAGCAGCTAATCGCGCTGAAGTCGGTTAGCATAGCGGTTAGCATAGTGGTTAGCATAGCGGTAAGAACAGCGGCTATCACAAACAAAGAGGATGCAAGGTAAACCGAAGAGATAAAGGAGGAGAGCTGAGTCCAGATGTATGGAGAAAGGAGATATAAACTGTGTCTCCTTTCCAGTGGCGACTGGTCATTAGGGGCAGGTGCCCCACCTAGTGTCAGCAGAAAGTATTAAAAATAATGATTACAAAAAAATGCAAAATGCAAAAAAATATATAAAATATATTTTAAGATCATGTTTAATCATCTGATTCATCTGTACATTGCTGTTTTAGTCTGTGTTCTTCTAATTAGTGTCTACAGTGTGTGCCTATTCTAATTAGTGTCTACAGTGTGTGCCTATTGAGCTGTTTAGAGCCATGTGGGACAAAACCCTATCCTGCCCCTCCCTCTCCCTGTTTAAGTCAATGGTGACTGCAAAAACTACACTGCGCATGGTCAGAGCATTTTCCTATTTAATGTGTGTAGCAAAAAAATAATGACCATCGGGGCATTGAGCTGCCATCCCCACCATACGTCATCTCACATCATTCAGAGCTGATTGGCTGTAAGTACGTGTGCCGCGAAAAGTGTGGTGTGTGAAGAGGAGGAGAGAGAGCTGCAGTGACCCGCCCTAAAACCCGGAAGTAAACTGCGCATGGCTTCCCTCGACAAAAAATCAATGATATTTCAGAAAATAGCTCAAAATCAGATCTGTGGGAAACAAACCTGTTAGATAAATGCACGTTTTGTTCAGCCGGATAATATCCACATGTCTACCCTACTTTTATAATTTTCGAATCATAAATCTATTGATTAGATTAGATTTATGATAGACTTTTGAAACTACAAGAAGATAAGGAGGACTTTTACACAAAAGTAATAGAGATGTTTGTCCAGAGGGACAGGCAAATGGACTTCATCTTCAAGTCAAGGTAAGACTGCAATTGTATTGAAAATGGGATCTTACTAAGAGAGAACAATTCAATATTTAAATGATCAAATTACATGTTTTGGGTATCCTTCTGTTGAACTGTCTGTTTAAAATTAATTGAAGCATCAAACAAAAGAGGCTTTGAAATAATACTTATATTTGGATTTAGGTCAAAATATAATATTTGTAAACCTGAAGAGTCAGTGCCAGTGCCTCACCAGCCATGCACCTCACTGCAGAAGCTTATATATAGACCTCTACGTTTTTTGTGCCCCACCACTTTTGTACATATAAAAACGCCACTGCTCCTTTCTCTCATCACGGTAAACATCAGTGGCTAATCAAACGGAGGGAGCTAATAGCGTTAGCTAGCATAAATCTGGAGATTACGTTTCCATCGATACTTCAGGACCTGTTTGGGCAGATAGGGATTGCACTGAGAATGAATGAATGAATGAAAACTTTATTTCAGACTCAGGGTCCAGATAAAAGACAAGGCATTATATATAAGAAATTACATACACAGCATAAAAAAAATCATAGTTTAAGAATAATTTAAATCAGTGTCCTACAAAGAGACAACTATACCAATGTCTCCACAGCTGTGATTGGTAGCGTGTAGTACTAAACCTTATGTTCGATAAGAAGAGGATTTCATTTTCAGAGTCATTAAGAGAGCTGATGGTGAGATAGAGATAGATTACAGTTTAAAGTAACAACAAAACAAGGAATACATTAGAAGAGAGTGTTAGGGAATTTGAAGTTATCAGATATTTCCAGATGCCCTCATTAGCTATTCCATATGCAAATACAGAAAACAGGTATTCTAGGGTTGCATTCATAATTGGAAGGTCTACCATTTAGTGGACAGCTGTTAATTTAATAGCCTAAATATTTTTGAAAAGTGCATAAATCTGCCGCACTATTTTTGACTCACTAACCGGCGTGTGGGGCACTCAGAGGGCTCATTAAAGCAGCATGACTCCTCGTGTACATCACTGCAGGGCGACCTGAGGTTTGTAAATGAGGAACACAAAGAGGATAATGAAGTAAATATTGGAGTGATGGACCCACTGCTCATTTAGCTGTATAATGTTTGGATTGTTTTTATTGTTTGAACACCGTTAATAGATTCAATCCCTTCTGGCTGTATTGTAATCGTAGTAGGTGATGATACAGATTTTATGTAAAAGAATAATTTCTTTAAACTTTTTAATAGTTCGATGCCGAAGAGAATGTTTTTCCTGACGACCTCCTGCAGTCTTGTGGAATAATGACTGTCCTCAGTGACTACAGCCACTTGCTTCTCGAATAGCCCCTCTCCTTTTATGCCCTGCATCACCTCCTGAGGGAAATATCTGGATGTTTCTTTCATTTCATTTAAAATAATCTTCTTTCTCATTTCTGTATGAAGCTTCTGTTGGTCATGAAACATATGGTTAACAAATGGCTGAATGAGACTACTCGACGTTCTCATGCCAAACATTAGCTTTGCCACCGTCATGTGGTTTGTTATAGCCTTATACGTGAGCTTTTTACGTCTGCCAATTGCATTTACGCTTCAAAAAATCCTAAAGTGTTGTTAATATGTACAGATTATCCAGATTATACGATAAACTTGCGTTTTATTTTCTACAATATTCCAAAATCCGATGGAAAGAATCCCATTGCTTCTTGTTTAGGGAAACCTTGAAATGATAACCTCTAAGTTGGCCTACAAACCACTCCATGTAGAAACGTTTTGATGAGAGCAGTGAGACTGGACCAACACAATGAAGCTAAATCAGAAACACTGCAGTCAGCTGGGAGATCATTCCCACTCTGAGCACCTCCTTTCACTTTACACTCTCATGCTAATACAAGATAGTGATTATAGCTTTAACCAAGTACTTCCCGATATCTTCATCCTACCCCTAAGTGTGCCATGGGAGCACTCAGGGTCGTTTAGGATTACAGCAACCTATTTTGTTGTTTATGCCGGCATGTTTGGCCTATTGGGATACTTGGTACTCATTATGATCGAGGTAGAAAAAACCATACAGAGGATTGGACAGCTGCTGGGTTTTATTTAGTCTTCCTGTCCGTTCACCTGGTGTTCTGGGAGCCCAGAGGAGAAAAAGCTCATCAACAGAGTCCACAGTGGAGGTTACTGGTGGAGCAGGGACACCCGGTGGCGGCTCGCGGTACTGCAACTGCCCTGAGCAAGACTTTGACACCGGAGAAATGCAACATGCAACCACAAACTCAACATCTTCTCAAACGTTCACTATGTAGTGTCTCTACTGTGACATGTCTCCATGCGTTAATGTTCAGAAAGCTCTTCTGCCTGTGCTGCAGCACCTCTTTTCACCCTCTGTCTGAAACCAGAGCCCAGTCTGCTCTGATTGATTGGTTAGCTGGCCGGTTTAGAGATGTCCCGCCCTTTAGCCTATCACGTACAATGTGTTGGAGCGCTAGCCAATAGAAGCGCAATTGTTTCGCATTGATGTCCCGGAGGTAAACAAAGGAGTTAAATGGAGGGGGGGACACAGGGATTGTAGCCTTTGCAGACCATTTACATGCACAACAACCTACATAACGAACTAGAGGAAAGGAAAAACCCCAAAAGCATAAAAGAGACTCTTTGCGGTAACTCTTGTCAGTTAATCCATTACCACACTGACAAAAAACGATCTATCTGTCAGTCTGAGCCTCTTTGAGTGTTATCATAAATCTGATCCAGCCTGTCTCTGTTCTCCACAGGCTGTGTTAGCCTCTTGGGACTCTGTGCAGACTGAGTTGTAGCGTAGACATCCAGAGATCTCCAGACACCGGCTGAGGAGTTTCCCTCGAGAGATAAAGAGCTCGATGGGTGAGTGCGTCGCAGCACGGCAGCGGACAGTCTCCAGCCAGGGGATGAAGTCGCTCTTCATCCATACAGTTGAGGGTCAATCAATCAATGTTTATTTATATAGCCCAATATCACAAATGTTACATCTGTCTCAGTGGACTTCACAGTGTGTACAGAATATCAGTATGACAATACGACACCCTCTGTCCTTAGATCCTCTGTCCTTAGACCCTCTGTCCTTAGACCCTCTGTCCTTAGACCCACTGTCCTTAGACCCTCTGTCCTTAGACCCTCTGTCCTCAGACCCTCACATCGTACAAGGAAACACTTCCGGAGAAAACCCACAGTTCAAAGGGAACATGGGAGAAACCTCAGGGAGAGCAGCAGAGGAGGGATCCCTCTCCCAGGACGGACAGACGTGCAATAGATGCCGTGTGTGAATTGAAAAGTGAATACATTTGCAACATAGGTAGTTCAAATGTTTAGTCAAAGACTAAAGTTGTCTGGACTCACGCAGGGAGAATTAATCAAAACGGGACTAACACACACACACACACACACACACACACACACACACACACACACACACACACACACACACACACACACACACACACACACACACACACAACACACACACACACACACACACACACACACACACACTGTTTAACCTCACTCACGTTCAACCTTTTATTTCCGAGATTACAAAGCGAATTAACTTCACATGCACATGGTTTCTTATAATTAAAAAACGTTATCTTTATTACTAAAATCAGCAAATGAAATGACTTTGTGATTGCAAACACATTGCATATTTACAAAAGCATTCTTTGGGTTCTCTAATTGATCTGCTAATTGTATTGTTTGAAATATTTTTTGAATATAAACGAAGATATTTTAGTCAAGCAAAAAACAGTGGCTCCAGGATTCTATCTCAAAACTATCAAAGGATTGGCGAGAAAGTCCCTTGTGGGGAACTTTGCAGATCATTTGCACAAACAATCCATATAACACACCACAGGTCGGGCCTCTTTAAAGTGCAACATCCCATTTTACATTTAATTATTGTTCGACATATTTGCTGTAGATTCTCAGTGATGCTATTTGTATCTATGACAGGTTGCTTTTTCAAATGATGAATTGGATGAGTACGAGGTGGCATTACTACACATCTGTACATGCCATAAACACTGCACCAGTCTTCTTGCATTCACGCCCGCTAACATGTGTTCCAGAGAGCTCTTTCTAAAGTCCTCATCCATCTTTATTTGGATATTAATGTGCAGATTTTCTCAGCACTGTGCCGGCTGTCTTTATTTGAAAATGTCCCCGCTCGTTACACCGTGGATTCACACTTCTGAGGACATGATAAGACAGAGCTGGTGATGATACATCCCTCGTCTCCCAGCGAGCAGACAGGAAGGAGATTTCCCCGTCTTTCCAACTCTGATGCAATGTCTTATTCATTACACGCCTATTGCCGCCTCGGGAGTCTCTTCCTTTCCTTTGCAAAGCCCTCAGGGGAACGGCACATCTGATATGGACTGGAAGTGGAATAATCTTTCGCAGGCTTTCCGTGTGTAGCATTGTGTTGCGGCACGCCTTTAATGCGCTAACATGCTAACACCCCCGATGGAAGTAGGTGCGCCGATAGAAACAATTCCCTGGTGTTCCCCACATACCGGCTGTTTGATTTTGTTCCCTTTCATCCTCCCCTCCCTGGAACATGGTGTGTGTACCCCTTTCTCCCACCCTCATCTCTGCTTGTTCTGATAACGAGCATCGAGGCGCACTCGGCCTGCCCGTGGAGAGAGCGACAGAGAGAAGGGAGAGTCGAGAGTAAAAAGGGAGAACACTCTGTTTCCATCGGAGACTCCTTGTGTTCCACTTTTGCCGTAATGGCCTATTCTGTGTACGACACTCTCCGTGGAACACCTCGCCTCTGAAGCCGGCTTTAAACAATGCAGAGCACGCCTCCCCAGATGGAGCTCATTGTGTAACGTGTGTATTTGCATGTGTGTGTGTTTTCCTCAACTATATGGGAAGCCTCTCGTCTGTCAGCTCGGCGGGGTTTCTATGGGAACGAGTAATGAGGACGATCTGAATTGTTTGTGACCTTGACAAAATGGATGCAGGTGAGAGACACGAAATGCAACGATATCCGTCACGAAGAACAGTCGTAATAATAATAGATTCAATTTGTACAGCGCCTTCAAGGGACCCGAGGCTGCTTTACATGGTGAACAAATAAACAAACAAGAGAGGCAAATAATAGAGTAAACATGTAATAGATAGCAGTGGGAGTGGAAGCAGGGGGACTGTGATGGGTTAGGGGTCAAAGGTCATGGTGAACAGGTGAGTTTCTAAGTCACAGAGACACACAACAGCTTTCTTCAGCCCTCCTGCCGTGTCTGTTTCTCGGTTCGGTCTGGTTTTTAACACCACATGTTATGTTACACCCTTTTAAGCTGTAAACGATGTCTCAGAATACACATATATACTGGTTTACATTAATAACTGTTCAAGATTCAACGTTTTATTGTCATGTGCGTAGAGTAGAAATGGCAATGAAAAACGTCCCAGGCTGCTCCAACAATGCAACAGGAATATATATAGACATAGATCAAATAAAACAGATGAAATAATACAAGAGAATGTTTTGAGACGTGCAAGAAGCGTCTACAAGTACATGAATATGATATATTAGATGCAAACAGATGAATGTTTATGGATGTTCTTTATAAAAGTTCAGGTGTTTAATAGTCTTAGCCTGTGGAATGAAACTGTGCCTGAGTTTGGCGGTTTTATAATATATGCTGTCGTGAATATACAAAGAAAAGACACTGAAAATGTCAAATTAAAATGTTTGTGGGTGTGTACCATCGGATGATCATAATGTAGGGCTACGGTACGTCCACACAGCAGCTTCAGACGAATCTTCCAACGCTTCTCTGCCCGTTGACTTTGAACGGGGATGACGTCACTTTGCCTCGCTTTTCGCCGAACTGCATTGTGGGGGAGCGAAGCGAAGATTTCCAGGATTCCAAAGTTGAACAATTTTCAACTTTTGAAGCTGAGCTGGAAGCGTCAGCCAATCAAACACGTTTATGCAAATCTGACAGTAGAAGCGATAGCCAATCAAACCGCGTGTAAGCAGGGAGAGCCAGACCGCAGTTCATTTCCTCATATTCCAAACGAGAAGTTACGGGAGCAAATCACCCGGTTCTTTACGACCAGAACTATTAACGGGATACAAACCGGAGGAACCAGGCATGGAGGAAGGTGGCAGAGACAGTGGGGAAACTGGTAGGTTTCGCCTGTTTGGGGAGTTTATATATATATATATATTGCTCCCATAAAATCCCCGGGGGTTTTTGCTTTGTATGTCGGGGGCGGGACATTCATGTGATTGGTTGTTGGTCGCGTTGCTCGCAAAAAATCCCCAAGCTGTCAGACACGCCCAGCTCCAAGATGTTCAAGATTTTTGAAAAGCTGCTGTGTGGACGTACCGTTACTCATTAATTTCCTATGGCGGCCATTGACCGGGAGCACCATAGGTATAACAAAGTTGACTAAACCACTGAAGATGAAATGAACGTGGGGATCAGCAGTTGTATATGTCCGATTGAACACTGTGGAGGATCTCATAACGCCTTGGAGCAATCAAATGTAAAACACAATATTTCGGATTGATGGAATGAGTTAATCGGCCAGATTTGACCCGGACAAAACAGGAGGGTCAAGTATTTTAAATCCTCGTTCTATCCAAATCTGAGGCCACATGTTGCACACAGAAGTGCAGCAGATCACCGGAGAGCAGGTTTTAAACTCTCAGCTTTTAATCAGAGGCTGATGGAGAGGCAACGAGAGCCATGTGGAGGCTCATTCTGGAAAACAAGTGCCATGATCGAGTAAAGCAGTCGAGATGCACCAGCTGTACTCCCTGGTGTGTGTGTGTGTGTGTGTGTGTGTGGTGTGTGTGTGTGTGTGTGTGTGTGTGTGTGTGTGTGTGTGTGTGTGTGTGTGTGTGTGTGTGTGTGTGTGTGTGTGAGTACTAGGGCTTAATTAAATCCGTTAAAATGACTAGCTACCTGTACACATGTGTTATCACTAACCTGATCTGGGTTTCAAACTGTAAAAGTATGGGGGTTGGTGCCTTGCACAAGGACATCTCAGCAGTGCCCAAAGGTCACCTCACCGGTACCTGTCAACATGTCACAGAAACCAAAGCAGCTAGCTCCCAAATGCAGGACACGGAAACACTTCACAGGAAGACTTTCAAAAACACTTGAGGAATCCGGGGCAGGCGAGACGGGAACGGAAGTCTTATCGAACAAAGACTGAGAAGTCGATCACTCAAACACAAGTAGAACTAATCACATGGACATGAGACAGATGGAGAGGGCACGCTAAGACAGAAGGTGAACAGAATCAGGGCGGGACAGACGATCACTCCGGCGGGAACACACAAACATGGGACATAAAAACAGACATAACACGGGTTGAAAACGTTGCAACTTAAAACAGGAAACACGAAGACACATCTCGACACCACGCAAGGTACACGTTATTGTTTCGGTCAGTTCGTGACTCAAACCCGTGACATTACGATCACCATTTGGTCCCCAAGCAAAGCCCCACGCTATTGATCTGCTGCCGTCCCACGCTACCTAACAAACGGGCCTGTGTCTATTTGTTGACGCTCAGGTACGTGTTCATGCATATGTTTCTGTGTGTGTGTGTGTGTGTGTGTGTGTGTGTGTGTTGACAGAGGAAATTAGGAATTGAGGTCACAGGGAGAGCAGACCTACTTTGAGAAATTCCTGTTCATTTGTCAATGTCAAGCAAGCAGCATTTAACACTGATCCCACCTCCTCACTGTCTTGTTCAGATTGACCTCCGTGACCCCGCGTGTGTGTGTGTGTGTGTGTGTGTGTGTGTGTGTGTGTGTGTGTGTGTGTGTGTGTGTGCTCACTCCTTACACCCCAATCACCCACAGCACCATTATTGATTGCACTCCTCACCTCTCCACTTGTTTACTTGTTTCAGTGATTAGCCCCAACCCTCAACAAGCTGAAGCTCATCACAGATGGAAAGGAAAGATGTGATGACAAAGAGAGGGGATGAGGAAACAAGGAGGTAAGGAAACGAGGGAAGTAGGCCCAGAATCCCATGATATGATTACAGCAACATCCACCGTCACCAGAGCAGTGGAAAGGGAGCGTTCCTCATGTTCCCACGAGCGCTTTGGAAAAGGAAATATCCAGCTCTGGAAACCGCTGCTTATTTAACATTGTGGTACATTTAAGTAAACAAAGGATTATGCACAGAAAAAGAAAGAATACAAAACAAAAGGTAGAAATAGTGAAACAAATATAGGCAGGCTCGAGAAGTAACGTCTTCTTTCTTTTGTATTTATTTATTAGATATTGAGGTAATCGAAAAGTGACAAAGTAATCAACATTACTTTTATATTTTGATGCTCAGATTAGGTTACTGACTAACAGGTAGCTTAACGGGATACATTTGAAAGTAACACTCCTAATTAGTGCTGCGGACTTGTAAAAAGTTTCGGTTCAAGTCCGGTTAAAACCGGAACGTCATTTCACCTTCGATTCACGGTTTGAAAATGTAGCATTTCGCCACATGCTAATGCTAACCGGAAGTGAATAATTTTCAGAATAAAAGTATTAAGTTAATAGTATGAACTTCCGGTTTTTTCAGAATAAACTGATTTAAATTAAATAGTGTATTTAATTCAAAATTACGCCATATCAACATTGATTTTAATTTCTAACAGTATGTATGTACATCACTATGTATGTAGTATGTACTGTATAATGTACACATGTAGAGTTGTAGAAAATACATGTACAGACAGTACAGTACACTCTGACTGTACAGTCACTACAGTGTATACTGTATAGTAGGTGTGTAACAGTGTAATGCGTATAGTCTACTCTACACTCTACCTTTCAGGTATGAGTCCAGGTACGCAGCACTACTCCTAACCCTGTAGGTAGTAGGTCGGAGAATATTCGGTAGTCACTGATACTCAAAACTTTGCACAAATGGGGAAAGATTCAGGTTTCCCAAGAGCAGGCTGAGCAGTCATTGCTGCCTCTGTCCATTAAGCTTCTCGACACTCACACGTGATCGATGTGAGGGAAAGTATTATCTCAGACTCCTAGATATGACGTACAGGACCAACCTTGACGTCTGCTATCTCCTTTAAGGAGACAGGCTGCTTCAGCCATAATGTTATTGTTCCCATTCTGTGACCGGGCAACACTAGGTCACAGATGGTCTGTTGTTGTGGGTGCACTGGGACACTTCCTTCTTTGTTGTTTGTGGACTCCAAGGTATGACATCTTCGAGGCCATGAGTGACGGACGCAGGTGACTCAGTGTGCCCAACTGGTTAAGCTATCTTATCAAGACATGTTGATGACTCTGTGAAACCAGCTCAATGGGCTGACGAGAGAGAGGCGCTCCAGAGTTGGCGTGGCAACCACCCGTGCAGTCAGACCGTGACTGTGTGATTGTGATGTGAGTCCTCCGGCCGTAACTCCAAATAAACCTCCAGTGTTTGACATCGAAGCTCCTGCTCCACCGTGTCTCCTTCCTGAGTCGGTGACTCACAATGTATAGACATTCAAATGTTGGCCATCATGGTTGTGCAAGAGGTCGCCGTTGTCAGTAGGTGCGTCTGTGTATTGTGAGCAAACGGTGTATACGTGATGATATGTTGATGTATTTTAATGTGTTTAACTATGTTGTAACTACTCGAACGTTACGCATCGAACTGATCACGTTTATTAACCTCTTGGAACAGTTATGAAACACCGTGAACACGTGTTCGCCGAGCAGATCGTCAGTAGGCACGTTATTAACATCGTTGACACTTTTAGCGCCGTTTTACTCTCTCACAAACACAATGTAAACGTCCGGGGCTAGAGGTCACATGACTTCCTGAAAGATAACTCTTTCCGGGACAAAGTTCAAGCATACATTAGGCACCCTTCAAAACAACAATAAATAAGGGCACTTTGAGCGTCAGCTACAGCATACTTCAGGTCACCTGCAGAGTCCAGAACAAACGTCCTTACGGGGACAATAAAGTATATCTTAGCGTATCGTATGTTCAAAACCTTTGAAAAGCAAAAGCAAAAGAGAAAATGCACTGGAATGGATTAAAGCAGGGGCGCCCAACCAGTCGATCGCGAGATGTGTCTAAAAATAGAACAACAACATTCTGTGTTATCGTTAATGTCCTGACCTGTAACATAATCTTCCCGTACCAGAATAATGCACTTGAACTTATCAAAGCTTTGTGATTGGCCGGCGTGACCCCATGTGTGGGGGCGTGGCTGGTCGGCAGTGGGCACTATTTCGCTGACGTTGTCCGTGGCAACAGGAGGGACAGTCCGCTCACACACAAGACCGCAATTATGGCAGAAGCAAAAAAGCCCAAAATATATAATTTTCACTCCGAGTGGGAGGATGATTATTTTTGTATCTATTCTAATTCAAAGTCCATCTGTCTCGTCTGCAATGCGAGCGTGGCTTTATCGAAGAAGGGCAATTTAGGAGCGGCATTTCAAAACAGTCACAAACGCTATAAGAATGCAAACTTAAATTGATTCTAGTCTATCATCAATTCAGGTTAAGAAGCTAGTGTTGCTTGCATCCTATTTTAAAGGCATTTATTTTTATACTCGACTAAAATGCAACAAAAAAAGGGTTTTATTTTATTAATTTTGTCTTTTTTATTGCACGTTGGCAGCAGATTCCTGAGTAGCTTCAGATCTGAGTCGTCTTATTAGTAAGCCTCATTGTAATGGCAAAGAAAGGGTTCAGTCTTTTCTTTGTTCCTGTGTCATATGTGGCAGCACTGTTCAATGTTTCTTGAAAACATTACCCACTGTAGTGACGTGTGCATAAACTCCAACTCTGTATCAACAACACTGTTGTGTAACTTCAGTTAAATACTTGTATGTGTGCAGATTAGAAAGAGGTCAGATAAAGGATCTGCAGTATTTTATGAAGTATTAATCGTACAAAGGTCAGTTTTATACGAAGTAGAAGTGTGTATTTACCTGGTGGTAGGCTGTCAGTAATGGCTCTCTATTTGGACTGGTAGATCTCTGCAGACTGGCAACTTTAAAAGTAGCTCTCGTTTCCAAAAATGTTGGGCACCCCTGGATTAAACTCTGCTCTAATATATGTTGCATGTAGATTGTGAGATAACTATTTTGATACTCCAGCTGACAGGGTTACTTCTACATACTGTACTACAACCCTTTTATTTCAAATGGTCGGGTTTCTTCTTTGTCTAAAAACTGTTATTTATTCTAAGATACTGAAAATAGATCCAGCTTTCAAAACACTCACTGATGTTCAGCCTTTAGATGCTTTTTACTCCTGAGCTTCACCTCTCGAGGGCAGAGAAGAGATTATAGCCAGCAGATCAGATCAGAAATTTAAATTGGACGTGCAAGGTGAATTTGATAGCATCTCAGTCAGTGGTAATGGGACGCTCTTCACTGTTGGAGCACCTCTTTAAGATGCAATACTTCCCCATAATTGGACTGGAAAGCACTCGCAGGTGGCTTCAGGGTTGATTAGGATGTGTGATGAAGTATCTTGGACACTTCCAGGAAGCCATGATTGTTTCGACACGCTGTGAACATACGTGTGGTTGATGAGGTTGCTTCTGATTGACACTGTACGAAACACAAGATACATGGATAACGACAGTCTACGTGGCATGAGGGTATAACCTCGCTGAATACACACTGTAAAAAGGTTGTGTTAAGAGAAAGTAGTGAAGAACAACACCAGACTATTTCAATCTAAAGCCAAATAAGTGCTGCATTTAAATGGAAAGGTTATTCATTTATTTTATTTTTCTTTACCGGACTTCTATAACATGTACGTGAAGTACTGCCAACATCTTGACTGGGGGGTTTTAAATCAACACTTAAAACTCACTTTTTCTCTCTGGGTTTTCTTTAATTATTTATTCCTTTAGCTCTTTATTTTTATATTTATAACATAACATAGGATTTCATAAAGTATTTTTAAAATAGTTTATACATTATTCGAATATAGGAATAGTAGATACTATAGGATTACTTAAAATATAGTACCTTATATTTCATCTTTTTTCCCTTTAGACCCTTGTGGTTTATTCTTAAAAACCCTTACCCTTACCCACCCCCCATGTTCCCTCTGCTGGTCTATGGCCTTGTAGAGGGTAACGGGGTACAGAGGGTAACGGGGTACAGAGGGTAACGGGGTACAGAGTCGCTTAGATAAGAGGGGGAGTGCATCTGACGAAGAGATAGGTTGCTGTGCTCCCTATCTCTGTTTCGTATCCTTTATCTATTAGAAGTGCTCGGGTCTTGATAGATGGAGTGGGGAAGTTCATGAGATCTTTCTAGAGGGTTATCAAGAATAACTTTTATCCAATGACCTTCCCCCTCTCTGTCTGTGTCTGTGTCTTCCCTTGTTCTGATTAACCCAGCCAAATCTTTCTTCTTGGTTTGTATCTATATCTACGCCGGGATCCGGAGTCGAGGCTGATCCTCTTGCTGTAGTCCTGTGTCCTGGACCCTCTATCCTAAGTTCTGGATTAAGTCGTGGACTTCGGGTCGTGGCTGAACCTGTCTCTCTGGTCCTGCCTTGGGTCTCGTCATGCTGCTTCCCTGATGGCTTCCTCAGGATTGTAGCTGACATCATCGTGGATTCATCTTCTCATTACAGACACATGCATTTCCTAACATTCGGTCTGTATGCTGTAACATGTATTATCTCTTGGATTCACACACGGCATCTATTGCACGTCTGTCCGTCCTGGGAGAGGGATCCCTCCTCTGCTGCTCTCCCTGAGGTTTCTCCCATGTTCTCTTTAAACTGTGGGTTTTCTCTGGAAGTGTTTCCTTGTACGATGTGAGGGTCTAAGGACAGAGGGTCTAAGGACAGAGGGTCTAAGGACAGAGGGTCTAAGGACAGAGGGTCTAAGGACAGAGGGTGACGTTTTTCTCATACTGATATTCTGAACAATCTGTGCTGTTGTATTTGCTGTAAAGTGTCTCTACTGAAGGCTCGACCAAACATCGTTTAGAACTGTGTTATATAAATAAAACTTGATTTGATTTGATCTTTCTACAAGCAAAACCTGATCTTCTATTTATCAATCTGAAATACTGTTAAATGTTTTAGCATATTTACTAGAGGCTTCAAGCTCACATCAGGCACACATTAGCCGGGATCATGTTTACAGCTGCAATGTATCTTACTTATAAATCTATGTGGTGAGTCAGATGAGATCATGAAGCATGAAGCTTTGACAACATCTCAAACATTTTCTGCCTTTCTAAACCGACAATGTATTCCTTCTCTTTATGCAGCCATTAGCAAAGGTGATACATAAGACAAGTTTCAATATTTATAGGAATACACAATTATATAATTTTTTAATTACTGCTTGAATGCATCAAATCGTAACTTAATGGAACGTCTGTAAGCATTATTAGCCGATGGAAAAAGAGTAACATAACATTTCCAACATTTTAACATCGAAGTTTCCAAAGTTATCTTGACATGCCCAGTACAATTAAATGGAATAAACACATTTGTGGCAAAACTGTCTGCACACTTATCCCCCATTTGAACAATTATCAGGCTTTTTACCGTACCCTGGGGAGTTGCTGTAAGAAACAGCGATAAACTCTTCTGTCTTCCGACGTAATTGGACGACTCAAAGTGTTTAGTATCTTCCCCAGGTTGAGAAAGGGGGTGTATCTCATAACTGGAAGAGCTTTGTCAGAACTTCTGAAATATGTACGTGTGATATCTGAAATGGTGTACAGTAGGATACCCAGGCCAGGTGGCTGATATCAGTCCGCCATGTCTGTCAGTCCTCACAGGGAAACTGTCAACTGTTTCTCAAGTCAGATTGGGACAAAAGCAGTTTGACCGGAACGTGAATACTATACAGCAAGTAAGTGATGGATTTATTCACTGTTTCATCTCTGCCAGGGACAGAACAATTACTCCTGTATATTCTAATCTCGCTATGCATCCTTGTACACTTCTGGAAACAACTTCAAAGTGTTCCTTTGAAAACCAAACCTCCCTCACTTCCCCACCTCCGTCACAAATTACCATAAAGTCTCCCAGCACACGACACAGAGTCTCTTCACACGCGGAGCTCCGCTGGACGATTGAAGTCGAGCTCTTCTGAATTTCGTCAACTCGCCTACGTGATCAAAGTGGAGGAAGACAGGCGGTTAGCGAGACAGGCCCAGAAGTGAAGCTCTGCCTGGGGCTCCCTCTGTTCTGTGGAAATAGTTATCTGCCTTTTTCCCTTCACTGCAGTCTTTGTATTGTCTGGAGCTCGCGGTATTCCTCAGCTCTCTGCGTCCTTTACCGGTGGCTGGTCTCAGCATGATATACGCACTTTCATCAGTGTTTGAATGTTGAGACCGATTGTACAGTGTGTGCTTCTGTTGTAAAAGTGAAAACATTAAGACGCCTCAAAGTAGTTCTCACTGTAGTCCTTCTTCATATTACCTGCAACCAAAGCAGGGTTTTACTTTCCAGAAACATGATGGTTGAGCAACTCGTTACAAATCATTGGCATACAGACACCACATCATATTTTAAAACATGTTTTAAACCATTTCTTAGTGACGTTTGCTTTGTGCAAAGGAACATCGTCCTTTTGAAACTGTAAAGGGCCAAATACAATCTTTTGACAGAGTTGGAAGAAGGTATTCGTACATGTAATTGCGTGGTTTTGGAAAACCTCCAAAGGAATATTAAGGCACTTTGGGAAACACACGTTTAATGAGAAGATAAAAACCAATGTTATGTGTCTTCATTAAATCCCCAGTGTGTCGCATTCGGCCACTAGAGGTCTCTCCATCAAAACAATAACAAGGCAGGCATCAAGGGAGTCGTTGCTGCTCGCCAACATGACATCAATGCCGTCCTTGATTTCATTTCTCAAACACAATCCATGTGTTTTTAAACCTGCACAGTGAGTGTCAGGATGTCTCTGAGGCACTACTTCCTTCGTAGTCCCTTGGCAGGTTCTCCTGGTTAGGATTACTTACTTTTTCATCATTCCTGAGGTTCTTACTGCAGAGCTAGATTATCCACAGAGGTCTCTTACACGTGGTGCAGGGGATTAAAATCATAAAAACATTTAATAATGCAGTCTCAAACCGCTCAGCGAATTAGCATTAAGCCCTTAATTGAAACATGTGAGTAAGAGTAGAGCAGAACACACAGAATATCCACAGCAATGACATCCATAATGGACTAGGGCGGTGGTGGCGGAGTCGATAGGGACTTGGCTTGGCAACTGGAAGGTCACCAGTTCAAGTCCCGGCAAGACCAAGTGCTACCGAGGTGTCCCTGAGCAAGGCACCGTTCCCCACGCTGCTCCCCGGGCGCCGTTCAAAATGGCAGCACTGCTCCTAACACAGGATGGGTCAAGTGCAGAGAAACAATTTCCCCATGAGGGATTAATAAAAAGTATATCATATCACCACCATGTTTATTGCAGATGCAGGAAGCAGCAAGTCAGAGAGTCTGACCTTCAGAGACAGAACCTTCGCCTTGTGATAACAGTGATAACGATCTATAGTCCTAGTAGTCGTCACCCTATACTCAAAATGACGTACATTTTGAAACATCTGGCATCTATTTTGTAGTTTTGTAACTTAATTTAAACACATAAGGACTGTATGTTTAAACCCACACTTCCTTCCTATGCAGCCGCCCACAAGCCGATTATACAAATATTTGTCTTACATCAAAACACGAGGAAATACATTGCGCTAGACTTCATTTTAAGAACCTCATCTTAGGAGACGGGGCTGTTTTCAGATCGTTTTAAATTAGAACGAAATAAGGCGTTTATTTCAGGGGAAAAGCTACATGGATCTTCCCATTTCCAACATCTGCCGCTTCTCCAAACACCCACTGACGCATTCAGCCAAACCCACCCGTTGTTACACCAGAACAGGTCGGATCCGGCAACAGAGAAACCCTAGAAATGCATCTGGAAATGCTGGTGTCGACAATCTGCTGTCATACTATAGTTTCTGCTGAGAGGACAGCAGTGGAGCTAGTCCCAGGGACAGATGGGGCTCATTACTGAACAGGTAAGAGCATATCCTCTAGGATCGGTTTGCACAATCCCAATTACCGCTCCCGTTATAACCTGGTATAAACAAACCTGGAGTAAATGTTACTAGTAAACATAATGCCTGTGCTATAAGCTGTAAGTTCTGCCAAGTAAAACGGCTGGCTGTCGACAGTTTGAGTATCAGCTGAATAATAAATGTGGCAGCTGATTCCCTTTTTCCCCAGACCCGCTCCAATGGAAACTTAAGAGACAGAGAGTGACATGTCGACAAGCCAATTATGTGAGTGGCCAGCTGCCGTCGGCAACAACATCTCCACGGTTACTACAGAGCGCAGGAACACACACATTCAAGGTTGTTAGAAAAATAATAATGCAGTTGAAGAGGCATATTCAATGAGCTGTGAAGTGCAGATGTGTGTGTGTGTGTGTGTGTGTGTCCAGAACTAAAAGAGAGAGAATGATGGTGCTGTAATCAGGCTACGTCCCAGGAGATCCGACAGCAGTGCTGACAGCGAGTTGGTACTCATCTTCGGAGCAGGATTTCTGGGCCACAGTCCCTCTGTCGGCCTTTAAAGGGAAATAGCAGGGGGCTGAACATGTACCCGGGCTGAGAACAGATTCAAGGGGCTTTGTTTTTTCAGAGGCAGTGACAGTAACATAAAAGCTGTGTCTGTCAGAGAAAATCACACGGCCTAATTGACACGGTGTGGATATTGCCGTACAGAGGCCGAGAGCAGTAAGTACAGTGTGGGGTGCAAACTGAGGGTATGAAGGCTCTGACATACTGACTGTATATACAGTCAAAGACCCAATAAGCAAACCTCAGAATCACAAAGAGCTTTTTCAGTCTTGCATTTTTGTTTCTGCAATATGTCTGCCATTTTCGTAGCTTAATCTTGGTGTTTATGATTTGGTCCGTCGTCACTACGCTAAGTTTGAAGCCGACACACGTCCAACTGAAAAGAGAACAGCCACACATGTCTCTACTGGGTCCTAATGGCGTCACAATGAACTCTTTCCCCACTCATTGTGCCTTTAAACTTTTCGGTCACTGCATTTTGTCTTTTTCTAACAGAGTAATGTGGTCTCTTGTGGCGCTTTACTTTTTAAAATGTTTATGAAATGTGTTTTGTTTGGGCATTTAATAACAATTTAGAAAATTCACTTTAATTATCAACCCTCTCATTCATACCAGTTCAAGCGTGTCATTCAGAATTAATATGTTATTCCCAATTATCACACTCGTCATAATGTCAATAAAGAGAGGTGTGAATACTTGTTTAAAGGAAATAATAGAAACGTGTAAGTATAAAAGTGGCATTTAACTGTGTTTACAATCAGACGCATCAACATGCTGTACTTTACTGCTATGACGTTAAGAATGTCGTTAAGAATGTCAAGACAGAATAGCAATCACAGTATAACAGCCAGGACACTTAGGATATCGAGAGGGATCCCTCCTCTGTTGCTCTCCCTGAGGTTTCTCCCATTTTTCCCCTTTAAACTGGGTTTTCTTTGGAAGTTTTTCCTTGTACGATGTGAGGGTCTAAGGACAGAGGGTGTCGTATTGTCATACTGATATTCTGTACACACTGTGAAGACCACTGAGACAAATGTATCATTTGTGATATTGGGCTATATAAATAAACATTGATTGATTGATTGATATAAAAACATTACATATGTCCAGAGATGTTAGATATATATATTGTGCTTTTTGGGGTTGCCCTTTCCTGTAGTGTGTTATGACTCCTCAAGGTGACATTGATCAGACACACACTGTGTAAATCATACAGAGATACGGCCCTTTGTATTTATGTTAAATGCAATTTCCTAGTGTTTTAGTACAAGACCCAACCCTTGACCTGGATCATCACCAATATGTGAGAGAAGTTGAATACAGTTCAAAGTAAAAATAATTATTCAAAAATATATAGTGTTAGGATGAAGACATCATGTATCTATCAGATTAAATGTATATTTGGCTTATGGCAGCACAATAGTGTGCAGGCAATTTTTTGTATATATATAATGTATATTTGGTATAATTATGTGTCATTTTCTATTTCTATTCTGTCATTATGTGGCATTAGAATCGTTATGTTTGATATTCTCTTGCAATTTATATCCTTATGTTGTGTTTATGTGCACCTCCATACACCAAATCCGATTGTGATTATCTGGCTACACAATTGAGAGCCTTCCGCATTATCCCCAGGGTTAACACATAAACACAAACCCCCAACTCCTTATACCTTTTCTCTTATTAAATGTAATCCATCAAATATTTACACAGTTACCTCAAATCAACTGAGAGACCAGCGAACGCCCACTATCTCTTTCATTTCAACTACATGAAATAGTGTCAGTGTGGGCTTTTTCCAAATATAGGTTATCATCACAACACACCGGCTCTCTGCATCTCTCCTCCTGGATCGCACCACCATCGCAGGGCTTGAACTTGATGAAAGCCGGAGATGAATACTTCATCCCTGACCCACATAATGGCGATATATGAGGCTCGGTGAGCGGGGCTCTGTCGTGTTTTTACCCGCGTCCTCTGCTGTGTTCCTCGGCTTCTAATCTTCCTCCGCCCGCCCGGATCCCTCTCTTCCAGGGAGACGAGTGGAGAGGGGAAGCGGTGACCGACAGAGAGGCGAGGGAAACGGGGAAAGTAAGTAGCTCGAAAGGGGGGAAATGAATGCATGCTTCCACCCTGAGAGGTGAGACACTTCAGAGGTTTGACATGACTCCTGGATCAGTTGGAAAGTAATGCTAGTACTTTAGCTGGCAGTATTTCGTTACTCGTTACATTTGGAAATGTGGAAATATCGAGAAAGAGACCGTTTTACTACTGTAAACTTGAGACACACATAGCATTAAGCTAGTGGTGCCATGAGGTTATTGCAGGCAGCTGATCTAGAAGGAGACACTTTGTTATTGTCTAGTTACCAGTGGTGGATAGTAACTACGTACATTTACTCAAGTACCATTTTGAGATACTTGTAGGCTACTTTACTTGAGTATTTAAATGGTAGGCTATGCTACTTTGTACTTCTACTCCACTACAATTCAGAGGTAGGCTACATGGTGTACTTTTACTCCACTAAATGTATTGCATACCTTTAGTTACTTTACAGATGTGGATGAATGATGTGAAATATAATCAAGTGTTGAATCAGACTTTAGTTCCACCTGGAGTAAATCCACCAGCTACCCTGCAGTCTACAAAGTACTTCAGACTAGCTGCACCTTCACCAGCTTTGAGAACACTTTAAAGATCAATCTTTATAAAACACATCATAATATATTATTCTTAAATGGACCAATCTGCACAACGACTACTTTCACTGTCGCTACTTTCACTATATTTTGATGCTGATACTTTTGTACTTTTACTTGAGTCACATTTGCAGTGCAGGACTTTTACTAGTCACAAAGTATTTCTGGACTGTGGTACTTCTATGTTTACTTTAGTACAAGATCGGAGTACTTCTTCCACCTCTGGAGGTGAAACGGTTGAGCAGTTTGGCATGACTCCTGGCTCTCTTGGAAAGTAGTACTTTATGTGGCAGTATTTTTGTTACATTCGGCTAAAATACATCTTGAGAAAGTTTCCGTTTTCCTGTAAGCTTGGGCTCATTGCTTTTGAGAC
This sequence comes from Pseudochaenichthys georgianus, assembly GCF_902827115.2. NCBI lineage: Eukaryota > Metazoa > Chordata > Actinopteri > Perciformes > Channichthyidae > Pseudochaenichthys > Pseudochaenichthys georgianus. Next base: position 2,820,325 of record NC_047507.1, on the reverse strand, counting down.
AAACATACAGTAAGCTAGTGGGCCATTAGGTCATTTCAGTCTTATATTAAAACTATTCTAGAGGAAGGTGACACTTTGATCCTGTCTCAATACCAGTGGTGGATAGTAATGAAGTACATTTACTCAAATACTATACTGGGTACTTGTACTTTACCTGAGTATTTTCACTTTAAACTACTTTATAAAACCACAAAGTGTTGATAACGAGGGAATAAATAAAAGTGCTTTAAGGCTCCTGTAACTCTATCATACAACATCGCAACACTCAGTTTTTCGTTTATGTGCACCAGGTAAAATGTATGCAGCCTAATACTGAAGTCCTTCATCGTTACTACCTTCATGGACGTTTCTAATGTTCAGTCTGCTTTCATTTCTATAAAAAGGATGGACAGCACCACAAATATCAGCACCCCTAAAGTGGAATAAACCTTTATATTAAAAAGGCATGTACAAAATGAAGATTATAATGTCTACTTACTCTAGATTTACGGCAGGGCTGTTGTATTACTTTGCATTATTGTTTATGCCTACCTGTTAAAGTTCGCGTTGGAGTTTTATTGGACTGTTTCCATCATCGTGCAGAAGGCGTTTCTGCTCCTCCCCAGCCCATGAAATGATTGATGATGATGGATCTATTGTTACAGCCCTCCTGACAAAGATGACAGTGAATATAAAGACCATCCAGTCCTTCATCTGAAAGGTCACTTACTCAATATTCACCACACTTGTCAGCTTCAGTCTGTCAGGGTTCAGGCTGAGCACATACAGGAAGAAGAATGACATTTCTTTGCCTTCCTTTCTCCCGAGGGAGATTTAGGCTCTCCTCTACTCTCGAAAGTCAACTTTCTTTGGCTCGAAAGGCAGTCGAGCTTTCCCATTAGGAAAAAGAAACATGTACCATGATGTTCCTGAATGTAATCCAATGTTTCAACTCTATGTCAGTAATATTTGTTAAAGTTATTATTAAGAATAATTAGGTACAGAATCTGAGCAAGTGCACTGTTATATTTTAAAGACATGACTCCATTTTGGCCACTAGGAGACTCTTGTCTGCTCTGATTGGTTAGCTCTGTTGTGATTGGTCAACCGCTTAGAGATGTCCCGCCTCTTAGCCTATAACGTACAATGTGTTGGAGCGCTAGCCAATACTACTTGTCAAGCCCTTTTAAGAAAGTTAATGTACAAATTCATGTGTCGCCTAGAACAGTGCTTCTCAAAGTGTGGTCCGCGGACCACTGGTGGTCCGTGAGCGCCCCCTAGTGGTCCGTGAGTATATTGGTACAATTTCACATTTTAAATAAATTAATAAATTAAAGTTCTCCCCACTCTCGTGGAAATATCTCCGCAATGGAGCGAGCTTAAGTTTCACTTTCGATATATGCGTGATATAGCCCAGCGCAACACCTTCATTACACATGTTGCCACTTTTTTGTACCATTTTCAGGCGATTTGTAATCTGTTCTAGAGAAACGATGTGATTTTGGATATTTGTGGAGTTAGGTGGTCCGCGAGTGTTTTTTTATTGGTTAAGTGGTCCTTGGTATGAAAAAGTTTGAGAAACACTGGCCTAGAAGACTCGGACAATCATGTTGGGAACACAGGGATTTTAGTCTTTGCAGACCATTTACATGCACTAAAACCTATAGAACACACAATAGGAAATGGAATGGAAAACCCCCCAGGGCTTAATTGGGCCTCTTTAATTTGCTAGCCACTAATAATAGAATATAATTGGGAGGGATGAAACACATGCAGAGCACACGGCACACACAGTGACATGTGAGGCTGGAAAGGTAGTGATGTCGTCTTAGACTAAGTGTTACAGTGAAATGGAGGGTCAACTGTTCCTGTGACCGACAGTCATGTCCCGTTCTCTGTCGCTGCTCATTGGCTGACGCTGGTTGTGTTCATGTGTTGATTTGGCGCTGTCCTTGGTTCTGAAACAGAGAGCAGTACGTCATCGATAGACGTCAGGCAGACAGAACACCACTCTTGTTGGAGTAAAAATAACTTTGGGCACTAAATGTATCCCCCCCCATTGAAGAAATCCACATACGGGCATTGATAGAGAGAGAGTGGGAGATATGGATAATGATTTCCCAGGAACTGATAGATGTGGCGAAGGAGTGAGCCATCTGGCTTGCTTAGTTCCTGTTGAGAGCTGGACATGCATCACACTGTACTGGGGCAAGTTGTTCTGGCAGGACGTTTTATTAAACAGTCGTTGAACGTGAAATATCAACAGGCTGTTATTCTTACCCAATTCGTCATGTCATCATTTATTGAAGAAACCAAGCAATTGTTTATCAGACAATCAGCACTTCATTTAGACCCACATCCATTGATCAACTTCTTTCATAATCACATTCTCACATTCCCCTGCCACTGACTCTTTGGGAGGTAGAACACGATCATATTATCAGTTCAGTCAGATACTCACGTGTTTCTTAACATGTTTATTAGAAGCAGCATAGTTTGAGTTTGGCGTCTCGGCTCGGGCCTCATCACTCCACAGATTTACAAAGAACATTGAGTGATGATTAGATAAATATCCCCCGAGCCTACGGGTGGAGCTGGGGTGGAAGCTGCGGGGGTGGGGGGTGGAAGCTGGGGTGAAGCTGGGGTGGAAGCTGGGGGTGTGGTGGGGTGGAGCTGGGGTGTGGTGGGGTGGAAGCTGGGGTGGAGCTGGGGTGGAAGCTGGGGGTGTGGTGGGGTGGAGCTGGGGTGGAAGCTGGGGTGGAGCTGGGGTGGAAGCTGGGGTGGAAGCTGGGGTGGAGCTGGGGTGGAAGCTGGGGTGGAAGCTGGTGGGGTGGAGCTCGGGTGGAAGCTGGGGTGGAGCTGGGGTGGAGCTCGGGTGGAAGCTGGGGTGGAGCTGGGGTGGAGCTGGGGTGGAAGCTGGGGTGGAAGCTGGGGTGGAGCTCGGGTGGAAGCTGGGGTGGAAGCTGGGGTGGAGCTGGGGTGGAGCTGGGGTGGAAGCTGGGGTGGAGCTGGGGTGGAAGCTGGAGTGGAGCTGGGGTGGAAGCTGGGGTGGAAGCTGGGGTGGAGCTGGGGTGGAAGCTGGAGTGGAGCTGGGGTGGAAGCTGGGGTGGAGCTGGGGTGGAAGCTGGGGTGGAGCTGGGGTGGAGCTGGGGTGGAAGCTGGGGTGGAAGCTGGTGGGGTGGAGCTCGGGTGGAAGCTGGGGGGGGTGGTGGGGTGGAGCTGGGGTGGAAGCTGGGGTGGAAGCTGGGGTGGAGCTGGGGTGGAAGCTGGGGGGGTGGTGGGGTGGAAGCTGGGGGGGTGGTGGGGGTGGAGCTGGGGTGGAAGCTGGGGTGGAAGCTGGGGTGGGAACTGGGGTGGAAGCTGGGGTGGAGCTGGGGTGGAAGCTGGGGTGGAAGCTGGGGTGGAGCTGGGGTGGAGCTGGGGTGGAAGCTGGGGTGGAAGCTGGTGGGGTGGAGCTCGGGTGGAAGCTGGGGTGGAGCTCGGGTGGAAGCTGGGGTGGAGCTGGGGTGGAGCTGGGGTGGAGCTGGGGTGGAAGCTGGGGGTGTGGTGGGGTGGAGCTGCGGTGTGGTGGGGTGGAAGCTGGGGGTGGAGCTGGGGTGGAAGCTGGGGGTGTGGTGGGGTGGAGCTGGGGTGGAGCTGGGGTGGAGCTGGGGTGGAAGCTGGGGTGGAAGCTGGGGTGGAAGCTGGTGGGGTGGAGCTCGGGTGGAAGCTGGGGTGGAGCTGGGGTGGTGGGGGGTGGAAGCTGGGGTATCATTGGTGCTCGAGTTGACTGCCTGAACCAGCTCGCAGGCTTCGTACCTGTAGTTTTTGCACACCTGGTGGTAAAAAAGAGACGAGTAGTGAGCAAAGGACATGAGCATTACTACTATGAACAAAACGAAGCCAAGAACAGTTCTGACTTCAAAGTGACCAGATTTATTTTCCCAAATAAACTTCTTGCCTTTTTCAAAAGCCTCGTGGATAGGTGAAAACCCCGGTGCCTTTGCAGCTGGCTTTGGATTCGCCGCTAGTTTAGCAGCGCAGGCGTCTTCGTACGCTTTGAACACACCATCGTAGCCATGGCGATGTTTCAGGCGACTGATCAGGTTGGAAGTCTTATAGCTCGTTGCCTTCTTCCCTCCTCGTGGAACTTCTGCATTCGTTAATACAAATAGCAAGCGAACTATCTACCTCTGAAGCTTTGAAATAGTCCCATACTACCGACGACATGTTTGTTTCCTGTCCTGGCTTCACGGCCGCACGCCATTTACGTCTCAGCCAGGCACGAGTTAGGGAGCGCTGGCTTGGTGAAGAACTCCCCTCTTCCTAAACCACTAACACCACAGCACTGGCAACACGGGAGGAGCCGAGTGGAAAACAAGCGCCCCTCGTCCCAATCCACCCACACCGCAAGATCTCTTTCTTTCTTTTACCCAAAAAATATATGTTATATTATCGGGGCTATTAATACTTTTATCGGGTTTATCGGGATGACTTCATAATTCCTAATATCGTGCACCACTAATAACGATAATAAATACTGTATCGTATAGTAATGAAGCGTAAAATGGCATTTAACTGACGGGTGGCTTTAGTCATAGGAGCTAGTAAGCCTACTATTTGATTTAGATACAACATGTTTCATATGCAGACCTTATTTTCCAGCTTACGATGTTAAAATACAAACGTTTCAGTGGTGCGCTGAGAAAGAGTCCTTGTTTTGCTCATGGAGGTAAAGGTCATGGAGAAGTCAAGTGTATGAACCCTGGTACAACGAGTCACTGAGTACAAGTATCTCGGTGTCGTGCCTGACCACAAGCTCAGATGGGATGTTTGGTCTGAGAAAGTAAAAGCTAAGTCTCAACAAGGAATGTTCCTTTTACGTAAATGATTGTCTTTTAACGTCGGCAACAGAACGGTGAAGATGTTTCGTCTTGCTTTTATTGAAAGTGTGCTCTCCTTCGGGATCAGAAGCTGGTTCGGCCACTGAGGCTCAGACACAGTCAGTCAGAGGGCCATAACGGTGTCCAGCAAAGTGTCAGGAATCTAACGTTCTGGTTCAGAAAGCTTGGACAAGGACAGAGTTTTAAAAATGGCACACGATATTGTGAGTGACCTGAGGGCGGAGACATCGTGCCCCTCTGTTCAAAGAGAACAGATCTCGGCTGTCTTTCGTCCCGCAAGCCTTCAAACTCCTGAATCAATGATGGCTAGGACGCACTGTTTACCCAGCTGGTCTGTCACTGCCCCCCCCCAAATTGTCATGTCTGCCGAAATCTGTTTTGTTAACGTTTGTTCTTTTTAATCTGTGTCTATGTTGTTGTCAGTGACGTATGTGTATCTTTTTAAATGCCTTGTGATGTGCTGCAACCCATTGTCCCCTCGGGGACGAGTAACCGACTACAAGACACTTCACCTGAACTTGCTCCTGTGGGTATTGTCCACAGTGACCATTGCATGTATACAAAAAATAAGTGTAATGTGTATAAAGCGCTTTGAGCACTGGAAAAGCGCTTTAATAAATGCAAGGAATTATTATTATTACTAAAGATGGAGTTCCTCTCGCACCTGAAACGACCCCTTTGTTTACCTCCGGAACATAATGATACTGGCCCTCCAATTTGCCAGCGCTCCAATACATTGTACGTGATAGGCTAAGGGGCGGGACATCTCGAAGCGGTTCACCAATCCCATCAGAGCCGGCCAGCTAACCAATCAGAGCAGACTGGGCTCTGGTTTCAGACAGAGGGTGAAAAGAGGTGCTGCAGTATGAGGACAACAAAGAGAACATTAAAGCATGGAGACATGTCCCAGTAGAGACACTACGTACTGATATGAACCTGGAAGTTAGGGCAATATATTCCACACACACTTATTCACACCATGTCGGTCAATTGCCCAGCATACTTTTAAACGTGATGTCAAACCGCTGTGGCTCGATGGCGGCCTCAGGGTGACGTTAGCCTGCTCATTTTGCTCATAACCCTAACAAACTGGATCTCCTTGCTGTCAGAGCTGGGAGTGCTGTCAGTCGGGCTGGTGCGATGACGGGCCATCTCCTTTTTGACAAGGCGAGTGACACTTTCTAATTCTGGCATTGGCAGCAGCTCTCCAAAGTCACTCTTTGATTGACGACCGGTGGCACATCCTTTACATCGTATATTTTCAGAACAGTGACTTGCATTAATTTCCGGCGTACTTCCTGAGCGATGTGCCCCGGTGCTTATATACGTGGACAAGTTGTTTCTGCTTTATATCAAAGCTGTGCATTAAGACATTACTTGCTAAACTATGAATGTTGTTACGGGATTAGTCGTGCTGGCAAAGTAACCACGAGCCTCATGGAAAACATCACTGGTGTTTTTACAACATGTACAACAACGCGACGAGGGCAGCGGCCGCCAAACACGGACCTCTCCGCTGTCTCTCTCCGCTGTCTCTCTCCGCTGTCTCTCCGCTGTCTCTCTCCGCTGTCCAGCGTCTCTCCGCTGTCTCTCTCCGCTGTCCAGCGTCTCTCCGCTGTCTCTCTCAGCTGTCTCTCCGCTGTCTCTCTCCGCTGAACCACACCATAAATGTTATTTACATTATTTATGGACACTTGTTCCTTTCAGCTCAGTGCTAGAGTCTCTTGTGTTTTGCTGTCCTCTATGGCGCGATGTTTCACCGAGGGCGGGGCCCTGACTCTGCTCCAAGGACACACAGATAGTGGAAGCGGACCGAGGACAATTACAGTAACCATGCCAATGCAAATGCAGCAAATCCCTGTGAGCAAAGAGCCAATAGGAATAATGTATTAATGTAATCCGCACAAAGCATGTACAAACAATGAAAATGCATCCTCAAGGAAATACTGTTTATTCAGGTAACTGCGGCTGAGGAGAAACAACAAACACTGGAGGCCCTTTTGAAAGAATCGAGAAGATTGCAGAGGCTTTGTAAAAAGGAAATCATTAAGGAGCAGGCAGTGGTTTCCTTTAGGTGTTACAGAGTGATTACATATTCCAGCACAACTCTACACAGTATGATATTAACTTTAATGCAGTTTCAGTGTGCACTGTTCAGCTATCTAATGTAATAGAAGACGGAATCAGATTGAGACTCAGTATGGGTACATACTTTAAAGAGTCCTCTCCTGCTGATGTTCAGGTGTATATCAGTATGTAGTGTCTCTACTTTAAAGAGTCCTCTCCTGCTGATGTCCAGGTGTGTATCAGTATGTAGTGTCTCTACTTTAAAGAGTCCTCTCCTGCTGATGTTCAGGTGTATATCAGTATGTAGTGTCTCTACTTTAAAGAGTCCTCTCCTGCTGATGTTCAGGTGTATATCAGTATGTAGTGTCTCTACTTTAAAGAGTCCTCTCCTGCTGATGTTCAGTTGTATATCAGTATGCAGTGTCTCTACTTTAAAGAGTCCTCTCCTGCTGATGTTCAGGTGTATATCAGTATGTAGTGTCTCTACTTTAAAGAGTCCTCTCCTGCTGATGTTCAGGTGTATATCAGTATGCAGTGTCTCTACTTTAAAGAGTCCTCTCCTGCTGATGTTCAGGTGTATATCAGTATGTAGTGTCTCTACTTTAAAGAGTCCTCTCCTGCTGATGTCCAGGTGTGTATCAGTATGTAGTGTCTCTACTTTAAAGAGTCCTCTCCTGCTGATGTTCAGGTGTATATCAGTACGTAGTGTCTCTACTTTAAAGAGTCCTCTCCTGCTGATGTTCAGGTGTATATCAGTACGTAGTGTCTCTACTTTAAAGAGTCCTCTCCTGCTGATGTTCAGGTGTATATCAGTATGTAGTGTCTCTACTTTAAAGAGTCCTCTCCTGCTGATGTTCAGGTGTATATCAGTACGTAGTGTCTCTACTTTAAAGAGTCCTCTCCTGCTGATGTTCAGGTGTATATCAGTGCGTAGTGTCTCTACTTTAAAGAGTCCTCTCCTGCTGATGTTCAGGTGTATATCAGTGTGTAGTGTCTCTACTTTAAAGAGTCCTCTCCTGCTGATGTTCAGGTGTATATCAGTGTGTAGTGTCTCTACTTTAAAGAGTCATCTCCTGCTGATGTTCAGGTGTACATCAGTATGTAGTGTCTCCACTTTAAAGAGTCCTCTTCTGCTGATGTTCAGGTGTATATCAGTATGTAGTGTCTCTACTTTAAAGACTCCTCTCCTGCTGATGTTCAGGTGTATATCAGTATGTAGTGTCTCTACTTTAAAGAGTCCTCTCCTGCTGATGTTCAGGTGTGTATCAGTATGTAGTGTCTCTACTTTAAAGAGTCCTCTCCTGCTGATGTTCAGGTGTATATCAGTATGTAGTGTCTCTACTTTAAAGAGTCCTCTCCTGCTGATGTTCAGGTGTGTATCAGTATGTAGTGTCTCTACTTTAAAGAGTCCTCTCCTGCTGATGTCCAGGTGTGTATCAGTATGTAGTGTCTCTACTTTAAAGAGTCCTCTCCTGCTGATGTTCAGGTGTATATCAGTATGTAGTGTCTCTACTTTAAAGAGTCCTCTCCTGCTGATGTTCAGGTGTATATCAGTATGTAGTGTCTCTACTTTAAAGAGTCCTCTCCTGCTGATGTTCAGGTGTATATCAGTATGCAGTGTCTCTACTTTAAAGAGTCCTCTCCTGCTGATGTTCAGGTGTATATCAGTATGTAGTGTCTCTACTTTAAAGAGTCCTCTCCTGCTGATGTCCAGGTGTGTATCAGTATGTAGTGTCTCTACTTTAAAGAGTCCTCTCCTGCTGATGTCCAGGTGTGTATCAGTATGTAGTGTCTCTACTTTAAAGAGTCCTCTCCTGCTGATGTTCAGGTGTATATCAGTATGTAGTGTCTCTACTTTAAAGAGTCCTCTCCTGCTGATGTTCAGGTGTATATCAGTATGTAGTGTCTCTACTTTAAAGAGTCCTCTCCTGCTGATGTTCAGGTGTATATCAGTATGCAGTGTCTCTACTTTAAAGAGTCCTCTCCTGCTGATGTTCAGGTGTATATCAGTATGTAGTGTCTCTACTTTAAAGAGTCCTCTCCTGCTGATGTCCAGGTGTGTATCAGTATGTAGTGTCTCTACTTTAAAGAGTCCTCTCCTGCTGATGTTCAGGTGTATATCAGTACGTAGTGTCTCTACTTTAAAGAGTCCTCTCCTGCTGATGTTCAGGTGTATATCAGTACGTAGTGTCTCTACTTTAAAGAGTCCTCTCCTGCTGATGTTCAGGTGTATATCAGTATGTAGTGTCTCTACTTTAAAGAGTCCTCTCCTGCTGATGTTCAGGTGTATATCAGTACGTAGTGTCTCTACTTTAAAGAGTCCTCTCCCGCTGATGTTCAGGTGTATATCAGTGCATAGTGTCTCTACTTTAAAGAGTCCTCTCCTGCTGATGTTCAGGTGTATATCAGTGTGTAGTGTCTCTACTTTAAAGAGTCCTCTCCTGCTGATGTTCAGGTGTATATCAGTGTGTAGTGTCTCTACTTTAAAGAGTCATCTCCTGCTGATGTTCAGGTGTACATCAGTATGTAGTGTCTCCACTTTAAAGAGTCCTCTTCTGCTGATGTTCAGGTGTATATCAGTATGTAGTGTCTCTACTTTAAAGACTCCTCTCCTGCTGATGTTCAGGTGTATATCAGTATGTAGTGTCTCTACTTTAAAGAGTCCTCTCCTGCTGATGTTCAGGTGTGTATCAGTATGTAGTGTCTCTACTTTAAAGAGTCCTCTCCTGCTGATGTTCAGGTGTATATCAGTATGTAGTGTCTCTACTTTAAAGAGTCCTCTCCTGCTGATGTTCAGGTGTATATCAGTATGTAGTGTCTCTACTTTAAAGAGTCCTCTCCTGCTGATGTTCAGGTGTATATCAGTATGTAGTGTCTCTACTTTAAAGAGTCCTCTCCTGCTGATGTTCAGGTGTATATCAGTATGCAGTGTCTCTACTTTAAAGAGTCCTCTCCTGCTGATGTTCAGGTGTATATCAGTATGTAGTGTCTCTACTTTAAAGAGTCCTCTCCTGCTGATGTCCAGGTGTGTATCAGTATGTAGTGTCTCTACTTTAAAGAGTCCTCTCCTGCTGATGTTCAGGTGTATATCAGTACGTAGTGTCTCTACTTTAAAGAGTCCTCTCCTGCTGATGTTCAGGTGTATATCAGTACGTAGTGTCTCTACTTTAAAGAGTCCTCTCCTGCTGATGTTCAGGTGTATATCAGTGCGTAGTGTCTCTACTTTAAAGAGTCCTCTCCTGCTGATGTTCAGGTGTATATCAGTGTGTAGTGTCTCTACTTTAAAGAGTCCTCCCCTGCTGATGTTCAGGTGTATATCAGTGTGTAGTGTCTCTACTTTAAAGAGTCCTCTCCTGCTGATGTTCAGGTGTACATCAGTATGTCGTGTCTCCACTTTAAAGAGTCCTCTTCTGCTGATGTTCAGGTGTATATCAGTATGTAGTGTCTCTACTTTAAAGACTCCTCTCCTGCTGATGTTCAGGTGTATATCAGTATGTAGTGTCTCTACTTTAAAGAGTCCTCTCCTGCTGATGTTCAGGTGTGTATCAGTATGTAGTGTCTCTACTTTAAAGAGTCCTCTCCTGCTGATGTTCAGGTGTATATCAGTATGTAGTGTCTCTACTTTAAAGAGTCCTCTCCTGCTGATGTTCAGGTGTATATCAGTATGTAGTGTCTCTACTTTAAAGAGTCCTCTCCTGCTGATGTTCAGGTGTATATCAGTAAGTAGTGTCTCTACTTTAAAGAGTCCTCTCCTGCTGATGTTCAGGTGTATATCAGTATGTAGTGTCTCTACTTTAAAGAGTCCTCTCCTGCTGATGTTCAGGTGTATATCAGTACGTAGTGTCTCTACTTTAAAGAGTCCTCTCCTGCTGATGTTCAGGTGCATATCAGTACGTAGTGTCTCTACTTTAAAGAGTCCTCTCCTGCTGATGTTCAGGTGTATATCAGTATGTAGTGTCTCTACTTTAAAGAGTCCTCTCCTGCTGATGTTCAGGTGTATATCAGTATGTAGTGTCTCTACTTTAAATAGTCCTTTCCTGCTGATGTTCAGGTGTATATCAGTATGTAGTATCTCTACTTTAAATAGTCCTCTCCTGCTGATGTTCAGGTGTATATCAGTACGTAGTGTCTCTACTTTAAAGAGTCCTCTCCTGCTGATGTTCAGGTGTATATCAGTACGTAGTGTCTCTACTTTAAAGAGTCCTCTCCTGCTGATGTTCAGGTGTATATCAGTACGTAGTGTCTCTACTTTAAAGAGTCCTCTCCTGCTGATGTTCAGGTGTATATCAGTACGTAGTGTCTCTACTTTAAAGAGTCCTCTCCTGCTGATGTTCAGGTGTATATCAGTACGTAGTGTCTCTACTTTAAAGAGTCCTCTCCTGCTGATGTTCAGGTGTATATCAGTGTGTAGTGTCTCTACTTTAAAGAGTCCTCTCCTGCTGATGTTCAGGTGTATATCAGTATGCAGTGTCTCTACTTTAAAGAGTCCTCTCCTGCTGATGTTCAGGTGTATATCAGTATGTAGTGTCTCTACTTTAAAGAGTCCTCTCCTGCTGATGTCCAGGTGTGTATCAGTATGTAGTGTCTCTACTTTAAAGAGTCCTCTCCTGCTGATGTTCAGGTGTGTATCAGTACGTAGTGTCTCTACTTTAAAGAGTCCTCTCCTGCTGATGTTCAGGTGTATATCAGTACGTAGTGTCTCTACTTTAAAGAGTCCTCTCCTGCTGATGTTCAGGTGTATATCAGTGCGTAGTGTCTCTACTTTAAAGAGTCCTCTCCTGCTGATGTTCAGGTGTATATCAGTGTGTAGTGTCTCTACTTTAAAGAGTCCTCTCCTGCTGATGTTCAGGTGTATATCAGTACGTAGTGTCTCTACTTTAAAGAGTCCTCTCCTGCTGATGTTCAGGTGTATATCAGTACGTAGTGTCTCTACTTTAAAGAGTCCTCTCCTGCTGATGTTCAGGTGTATATCAGTACGTAGTGTCTCTACTTTAAAGAGTCCTCTCCTGCTGATGTTCAGGTGTATATCAGTACGTAGTGTCTCTACTTTAAAGAGTCCTCTCCTGCTGATGTTCAGGTGTATATCAGTACGTAGTGTCTCTACTTTAAAGAGTCCTCTCCTGCTGATGTTCAGGTGTATATCAGTGTGTAGTGTCTCTACTTTAAATAGTCCTCTCCTGCTGATGTTCAGGTGCATATCAGTACGTAGTGTCTCTACTTTAAAGAGTCCTCTCCTGCTGATGTTCAGGTGTATATCAGTACGTAGTGTCTCTACTTTAAAGAGTCCTCTCCTGCTGATGTTCAGGTGTATATCAGTACGTAGTGTCTCTACTTTAAAGAGTCCTCTCCTGCTGATGTTCAGGTGTATATCAGTATGTAGTGTCTCTACTTTAAAGAGTCCTCTCCTGCTGATGTTCAGGTGTATATCAGTATGTAGTGTCTCTACTTTAAAGAGTCCTCTCCTGCTGATGTTCAGGTGTATATCAGTATGTAGTGTCTCTACTTTAAAGAGTCCTCTCCTGCTGATGTTCAGGTGTATATCAGTATGTAGTGTCTCTACTTTAAAGAGTCCTCTCCTCTTTCATTGTATGAACTCTTCTATGCAGATGACATTCCACTAAACCCGGCTACGCACCTGTCAGGCTTTGTTTGAGGTACTCTCACATACTATTGGAGTACAGGACAAAGTGTGCTTGTGTGTATCTCCTGCTCAACATAACAATGTGAATGTGTTTCTACTGCAGCAGACTGCAGGCAAGCAGCCGGGTTATAACGGTGTATCCGCAGCGCAGGTAGATCAAAGCGGGGCTGGAAACACTGTCCAGACCTCCTGCTGTCTTCACACACACACACACACACACACACACACACACACACACACACACACACACACACACACACACACACACACACACACACACACACACACACACACACACACACACACACACACACACACACACACACACACACACACACACACACACACACACACACACACACACACGTACTGCAGTGGAAGTTCTTTCCATTTCTGCTGACAGTGGAAAGGTCTCACCATTCCCCATCACACAGTAATTACTTCTAAGGCCACAGGGATTAAGATGTCCCTAACTCCCCTCTGTAACCGAGCCTGTGCTCCACATAACCCGTTAGCATAGCTACCCAGCTATCCCTTATTAAGCTACCCCTCCCTCTCATTATCACCTCCTTGTAATATCCTCCATCCATTAACTTCTCCCACTGTTACTCCCCCTCCTCTCTCTTTACTCGCTTCCTTCCTCCTTTGCTCTTTTTTCTCCGCTCAAGCCTTCACAGCACTGCCACAGCACATCAGCTCTCTCTAATTCAACTCCTACACAGTGAAAGGCAGCAGATCCACTATGCCCTGCATATACGAGTCGGGGGGGGGGGGGGTTGTGCTTCAGGGACACTACAGAGTACAGTGGATCCTCACTATACATTGTTCTTGCGTAACAAAGCATGTTACGTCACGTTTAAGGCTATATCTAGCTGTGTGTTTTCGCAGCTCTCATGTTTTTGCTGATTCCTAAGCGCCTGCATCTATTTCCGTCTCGTCTCCATGGCTCCTGATCTTGCAACATGCAAATTGCGGCCAAGTCTTCTGATTAGCTTCTCAGCTGCTCCTCAGATTTAATCTCATTAGGATGTCTGTCCATCAGTGTGGTGTATATATATATATATATATATATATATATATTGTGTGTAAAACCTGGACTTTAAGTCAGAGGTCATCACAAGGCTTTCATCAAGTCATATTTTAAAAAGCAAATGCTAACGGTCCTAGCCATTACATGCTAACAGTAGAACATGAGTAGGAGCTGCGGTTTGGCTGATTTGAAGCAAACATCTTTACATTTTTCTTGTTGTTCTGTTTGTATCTTTTTGGTTAATTACACTTTGTGTGAGTCGCTTTGGATAGAGGCGTCAGCTACATGACATGTAATTCATGTGATGAATCCCACAGTCTAGCTGTGTGTCAAAACGGACTGAATTTGACTGTGTTCATGTTCCATTTCTTGGCAAGAAAGTACTTAAAGGAATAGTCCACTCATTAGATAATTAATCAAAACTTCAGTATTTAGTGAAACATTATGTTTAAACCATACCCTGAAGAAATCAGCGATATTCCCCGGTAAATAATGATTTTATAGCTCTTTTTTATCAAGACCTGTATATTCCGTCTGGCCGTCGCCATTTTTGCCATTTTCAGTAGTCACGTGATGGTCGTGACGTCATCCATGCGTTCACTTTGTCAACACACGGAAACATGGCGGAGTATTTCAGTTCGGACTCGTCAGCAGAGGAAGAAGTTTTGACCAATGTGAAGAGATTGGATGGGGGAATTCAGCCATACATATCAGTATGACAATACGACACCCTCTGTCCTAAGACCCTCACATCGTACAAGGAAAAACTTCCGAAGAAAACCCCCAGTTTAAAGGGAACATGGGAGAAACCTCAGGGAGAGCAACAGAGGAGGGATCCCTCTCCCAGGACGGACAGACGTGCAATAGATGCCGTGTGTAAATTGAAAAGATAATACATTTGCAACATAGGTAGTCCAAATGTTTGGAAATGCATGTGTGTATAATGGGAAGATGATATAAGATACTGTATGTATGCATGTAGTACCACCCTTGCTAGCGATTCCCTCTCTAGTTTAGCATACTCAGCTTAGTTGTCCCTGGCCATAGAATCACGATTTTATGGGGCCGGAAAAAACTGGGGTAAAATACACACTAGCCGGTACTACGCTATATGGAAAGGCCACCAAAAACTGTCCTGGCCTGGACGTTAAAACGGGGCTAGCCGCTGCAATGGAAATGCGCATAACATACCTTATTCTTACTCCGAGCACTACTTCTGCTCCTCCGTCGCTTCACACTTGCAGAGGGCGATTTCTCTACTGGCCGAACTGGTGTCCTGGTCGGTGATGACACCAGAAAGACCGATGGTACTGCATCTCCATTGAGTAATGGTTGTTCCATAAATCCCATGTTATGTTTGATCATACTCTCAGAGTAGTCGTCCGGAAATTTGAAATGTTCGCTGCATACATGAGCCTGTGAATCTCTCGGTTCGGGCCGGCCACATTTCGCTAGCCACTGCCTCCGAATGTACTTCTTACGCTTACCTTTTGGCAACAGATGGAACCGAGCATTCCGTGGATTGTTCCTATCAGAATTGTGGCAATATTTCGCGATACAGTGAGGCATATTTGAAGAGAGAAACTACAGTAAATAACATGGAGATCAACGTGTCTTCGAAAACCAAACGCATGGATTACGTCACGTCCGGGAAATGGCGGCGCCCACAGTGTTGATGTTATTTCGGTATATAATCAGTTTAAAATCACTGATAATGTCATCGGATTAAAAAAAAAAAAGAAAAGACTGGCAGAGACTGGTCTGTTTTATCGGATGATAATTATTTAAAAATGAGTGTCATGAGCATACCATTCCTTTAAGTGTAAAAGAGGTGGTTTCACTTGGACTTTAAGTCAGTGATCATCCAAGGCTTTCACCCAGCACTATGTTAGAAAGCCACTGCAAACAGTGCCAGCAAAAGCTAACCACAAAATGCCAGTAAGTGGAGGAGCTGGAGATCTGGAAACTAATGCACCAGCACTTATAATGGTTTGGCTTATTTGAAGCTAATACTGAAAGCTTTACTCATGCTGTACAGTCAGTCTCTCAGTCTCTCAGCAACAGACTTTGGGAGTGCTGGTCTCTTCTTTGTTGTGGTCCAGTCCAAAAAAAGAAAGTGCATGTGGTCCGTGTTTGTGTGCAGACTAAGATGGCCAGTTGGGATTGTGCAAATAATGAGAGGAAACAAGAAACACAAGCTCATCTTTAGGTATAAAACGGGTAATGTTCGACATCATCAAACTACAAAACTGCGCCAAAGATCGCAGGGGGGGCGCCAGGCCTCAGATGATTTGAGGCCAAATATCATATTCAGATTTTTTTTTTTTACATATAATTGTAACGCAATACATGATTGTCACTAAAAGCCATGTCTCTACATTACAATAAAATATAAAAAATAATTGATTAATTCATTTTAATAAAAAGCTATTAAAGGCATAAAAAGACAGAAATGTATAATTCTTTCTTTAATAGAAATGTTTCTTCTGCCCGTAAAGTGTCCAAACCGGGCTTTTCTGGATAAGCGCATTTTTAAAACAGTCATCGTCCATGCCGGTTTCAGTTGGATTATTTGTCAGTTGCTCCGATCAGATCGGTCTCCTCCATTTTGTAGATTATTTAGGACTTTTGAATCCACATAAACACATCGGCAAAATCCGGCTTACTTTGAGCATGTGTGTTAAACAGTTTAATCCCTTTGTGAATTGTTTCCACTTCCGCCGTCCTTTCATTTCTTCATACAGCGGGAATCCAGATGAATGAATCCTGAGTCCAATAACCATCAAAGTCACTCCAATAGTGCTCCTTGATTACGCTATCCTCCTTTAACAACATACTCCACATTCATCCAGTTTGTGACCGTAGTTGTTGAAGGCCTATAGAGCTTTGGACCACAAAGCAAAAGTCTGGAGAGAGATGGTAAAAAACCAAAGCTTTATTCAAGCAGAAAACAGAAAAAAGACGGCAGTGGAGTCAGGAAGTTGGCTGGCACTGAGTCGTCAGGGACAGGAGTCAAAAATCCAAACAAAGAATCCACAAGACGAGGAGAGCAGCGAGACAAACCGGAGGGTCGAAACACAGAGGAATGATCTGGCAGGGAAGTGGCATGAGGACCGGGCTTTTATCTCTGCAGGTGAAGAGGTGAGTGGAAACAGGTGTGCCTCGTCTGCTCCTGGGAGGAGCCAGCCAACTCCCTGTCACACACCGCCCTGCAGAGGAACACAGAGAAGGGAGGGGGGAGACAGGAAAGAGCACACAACAAAAACTAAACTAAACAGAATCATAACAGTACCCCCCCCCCCTCAACGGACGCCTCCTGGCGTCCTACCAGGCTCTCATAAAAGTCCCTAAGGAGAGCAGGGTCCAAAATCAGGGAGCGGGAGACCCATTGACGCTCCTCTAGCCCGTACCCCTCCCAATCCACCAAGTACTGGAACCCCCGGCCTCGCCTTCGTACATCCAACAACCGCTGGACGGTGAAAGCAGGATGATTGTCAATACTCCGGGGGGGAGGAGGGGGCTTGGCCGGAGGGCTCAGAGGACTGGAGGAAACTGGTTTGAGAAGTGAGACATGAAATGATGGGTGGACCTTCAGGGCAGCAGGCAGCTTGAGCCTAACCACAGCGGGGTTAATAATCCGTTCAATGACAAACGGGCCAATGTACCTGGGTGCCAGTTTGCGGGAGTCAGTCTGGAGTGGCAGATCACGGGAGGACAGCCAGACCTTCTGACCGGGCTGGTAGTCCGGAGCTGGAGTGTGATGGCGGTCTGCAAGCCTCTGGTTGCGAGCAGCAGTGCGAGCGAGAGCTGCCCGAGCTTCATGCCAGACTCTGCGGGCCCGCCGAAGATGCCCCTGTACTGAGGGGACTGCCACATCCCTCTCCTGGGCGGGGAAGAGAGGGGGTTGGAACCCAACAGAAGCCATGCATGGAGACATTCCTGTGGCGGAGCAAACCAGGGAGTTGTGGGCATATTCAACCCAAGGCAGGTGGGAGGCCCAGGAGACTGGATGGTGAGAAGAGACACAGCGAAGGGCTGCCTCCAGGTCCTGACTCGCACGCTCAGTCTGGCCGTTGGTCTGTGGGTGGTAACCTGATGAGACGCCCCCAACGCCCGGCAAAAGGCTTTCCAGACTCGAGAGGCAAATTGCGGACCCCTGTCAGAAACAATGTCCAGAGGAATGCCATGCAATCTAAAAACATGCTGGGTGATTAGTGTAGCAGTCTCCAGAGCAGAAGGTAATTTAGGTAGGGGAACGAAGTGTACGGCCTTGGAAAAGCGGTCAACAATAGTCAGGATAACTGTATTTCCTTCCGATGGGGGAAGACCCGTCACGAAGTCCATGGCGATGTGAGACCAAGGCCGATGCGGAATGGGAATGTCCCAGGGGCGTCTTAAACGCAGTCTTCCACTCGTCTCCCTCCTTTACCCTAACTAGGTGGGAGGCATTTCGGAGTTCCAACTTAGAGAAGATGGTGGCTTGATGGAGGAAACCAAAAGCTGAGTCTATGAGCGGGAGAGGATACTTATTCTTCGCAGTAATGTCATTCAAGCCCCTAAACTCAATACAGGGGCGTAGAGTCTTATCCTTCTTGTCAACCAAAAAAACCCTGCCCCCAATGGAGAGCGAGAAGGGCGAATGAGACCAGCAGCAACAGAGTCAGTGATATAAGTCTCCATGGCCTCCCTCTCCGGCTTGGAGATATTATAAAGTCTGCTCGAAGGCAAGGGAGCACCGGGGAGCAAGTCAATGCCACAGTCATAAGGTCGATGAGGTGGTAGAGACAGGGCACGATCCCTGCTGAAAACCTCCTGGAGGTCATGATACTCAGAGGCAACTGACGTGAGGTCAACAGGTCTGGGGGGGACAGGTTTGGAAGTAACAGTGGTGGGTATGGCAGAGTGTAAACAGTGAGAGTGGCAGAACAAACTCCAATTGACGATGGATACGGTGGCCCAGTCTATGTGTGGGTTGTGGAGTTTAAGCCAGGGGAGACCTAACACCAGCGGAGAAAGGGGTGAGGGAATGAGATACAGGGAAATGGTCTCGTGATGATTACCTGAGAGTAACAGTGACACTGGGGCAGTACGGTGAGTTACACGGGCAAGAAGCCTACCATCAAGGGAAAAAATGTTCTTGGGCTCGGGAAGGAGTTCTGAGGGGAGATTAGACTGGAAAACCAGGTCAGAGTCAATAACATTTTCATCAGCCCCTGAATCAACTAAGACTTGGAGAGGAAGGGAAACTTGAGAACTAGAAACCGTACCCTTTAACTGGAGACGATTAGCGTGGGAAGGGGAGACAGAAGTATGGCTCACCAGCGCCCCTCCCCCGGCTGCTGAGCCTGCTCTTTTGGCCGAGCGGAACAGTTGGCTCGAATGTGGCCAGCCTGACCACAGTATATGCAGAGCCTCTGGAGGAAGCGGCGTTCCCGTTCAGCAGGTGAAAGCCTCATTCTCCCCAGCTGCATAGGCTCCTCTGGGCCTAGGGATGAGGAGACGGTGGGTGGGTCCCGGTAGGAGAAAGGCTCCAGGCGTTGGTGAGGAGGTGCAGACTGTCCAGGCGGACGTGGTGACTTGGGTTGGGAAAAGGGGAGAGGGAATCTCTGCCTGTCTGTTCTCTCCCTACGCCTCTCACGGAGGCGGTTATCTAAGCGAATGGCCAACGAAATTAACTCCTCAAGGGACGAAGTCTCATCTCGAGCAGCTAGCTCGTCCTTTAACTCCTCGTTTAATCCACGGGAAAAAGCTATCTGTAGAGCCGTCTCACCCCACCCGCTCTCTGCTGCGAGAATGTGGAAATCAATTGAGTAAGTGGAGACTGACTCAGAACCCTGGCGTAAAGAAAGGAGCCGATTACCGGCCTCCTTACCCTGAAGCGGGTGGTCAAAAACTCGATACATCTCGGTCTCAAACACAGGAAAGGAGTTATAGATAGCTGGGTTACTCTTGGCTATGGCCACCGCCCACGCAGCTGCTTTACCCGATAACAAACTCATAACGAAAGCTACCCTAGTGCTGTCAGAGGAGTAAGTTAAAGGCTGCTGATCAAAAACTAGGGAGCACTGGTGAAGAAACTGACTGCATGTCCCTGAATCACCTGAATACCTCACAGGGGTGGGGATGAATGGTTCACGGGGTTGGCCGGGATGAATGACTGGCATCTCAGGAGCTGGAGCCGTCAGAGTGTTGAGCTGGGGGAAAGACTGGTCCAAGCGGCCGCTGAGTTGAGTGAAACCGGCAGTAAGGTTGTGGAGGGATTCCATGATACCTTGTAGGGCTTGTTCGTGCCGCCCCACACGAGCTCCCTGTGTCGAAATAGCTTGCTTCAATTTCTCAGTCTCTGCGGGGTCCATGCTGTGGCCAGATAATTCTGTTAAGGCCTATAGGATTTTGGACCACAAAGCAAAAGACTGGAGAGAGATGGTAAAAAACCAAAGCTTTATTCAAGCAGAAAACAGAAAAAAGACGGCAGTGGAGTCAGGAAGTTGGCTGGCACTGAGTCGTCAGGGACAGGAGGCAAACATCCAAACAAAGAATCCAAAAGACGATGAGAGCAGCGAGACACACCGGAGGGTCGAAACACAGAGGAATGATCTGGCGGGGAAGTGGCATGAGGACCGGGCTTTTATATCTACAGGTAAAGAGGTGAGTGGAAACAGGTGTGCCTCGGAGCCAGCCAACTCCCTGTCACACACCGCCCTGCAGAGGAACACAGAGAAGGGAGGGGGGAGACAGGAAAGAGCACACAACAAAAACTAAACTAAACAGAATCATAACAGTTGTAGCATTTTTGAGACTTTGAAACTTTAATTACCGCTGTTGCGCAACTTCCAACAGGAGTCATTTGGGGGGGCTCTTGGGAAAAAAGGTTGGGAACCCCTGCCTTAGAAGATGTACCTCCCCTGTCCCAGCCGTCTTCTCACTCTCTGTAATGACATATTTGTGTAGGCAGACCAGGGATCAAGGGATCTCTCTCTAAAAAACGTAAATGCAAAAAGAAACTAACGTTAGGCTATAAAGGAACTTATAAAACGGACAAGTCAAATCAAGCAATCTGATTGGTTCTTAGCCGTGATATAATGAGCGTATAACACGGGTAGAATTGTAGTTACTTTTCACAACAAGTCAGTATCCCTCCGCGTCTGAGCAAAGCTTCAACCGTTACAACTGTTACATTACGTCCGTTACGAAACTAACTAACTAACTAGCTAACTAACTAACTAGCTAACTAACTAACTAACTAGCTAACTAACTAACTAACTAACTAGCTAACTAACTAACTAACTAGCTAAGCTTAAGATGGAAACATGTAAGGGATACCACGCCCCTTAGCTGTGATGAGCATACACCACGGCCTGTCGTGTTCTATTGCTTAATTAATCATGGTTGCATAACTTCACATCACCGCCGCTAAGCTAAAGGCAGCTAATGTTTGGCGTGATGACGTTTAGTAGTTTAGTTACTCACTGTTTTTATGGCCAATGAAAGGGAGCGGGACATTTACTGACATGTTTCATGTTGAGCAACTTTATCTGCATTTTCTCTGGTCTGAGTTTGTATCTTTTTGGTTAATTGCATTTATTGTCAGTCGGTAAAAGTAAAATAAATAAAGGGATTCAGGGCTCGACAGTAACGGTTGCCATTGGCAACCATTCAGAACAAATGTCAACCACTTCTTGGCCTTTGGTTGCCATCAGTGGCAATCTATGGTGGCAACCAGTTTCTAACATAAATAAATAAGAACAGCAAACGGCAAAATGTGCACCCCAAAAATAGATAAATGTTAATTATGTGTTGTATTAAGACCATAGACTGTATATATATACAGATTAAGATTATTTAACTATTGTTGTGACCAGTCGGAACCTGATACTTAAATTGCACGTGCATTGGTGTGATTACGGAGCCAGAAAGCGATGCACGTTTACTCGCGTGCGCGGTGCGCCCATGGATGTATAGGGTGCGCCGTGTGTTTGTTTTACAACAAATGGCGAAGCAAATTAAGTTGTCTGACTGTGGGGTTAAAAGTTCGGCCAACCCGTCAACATCTCAAACGAATGTTCAAAGTGATTCAACTGATAAAGCGCAAGATAAACCCGAACGAAAAGCAAAGAGGAAATGTGTAAAGTCTTGGGAGGCAAAATATATGTACATTCTTCTCCGTCCATTCACTTCCGGTAAAAGTTCCTTCAAAATAAGAGTCCCGATCTTATTACTACCAAAATAAAAGTGCTAAACGAAACTTTCCCATAGGAAAATATTGGCATACACATATAATCACTTCTATAAAAAGGTAACACATTTTAAATATAGGTAGACATATTGAAGGTAATTTACAGCATTAATAATATCTAATTCTTAGCTGTGAATGGTTGTAATGTATTTAACATTAGAAATGTATTAGTCTGGCCAATCCAAGACTTCAATGCTGAAGGGCCAGTGCATCTATGGTGGGGGTCAGCACAAAGGTCAAGGAAACCCACATTTGAAAGGGAGACGATGGATGACCAAGAAACTAGTGACTTGCTCAATTCCTTTGTGAAGAACAACCGCACTGGTATTTTGTATACCAGCAATTGAGGGTGGACAGGTTTCCTACCACTTAAGTTTCAAATAAGTATGTTGATTACTTATTGTAAAGCATTTGAACATTCTTTTGTGTCACATGTTCATTATTAAGTTGATGTATAACTGTATAGTATCTTAATTATTTAAAATACAAGGTGACTAAAAATGGCAACCGTCTTTTCAGTTTTGGCAACCAAAAGCTGATGCCTGGTTGCCAGCCTGGCAACCACTTTTAAAAGTTAGCGTTGAGCCCTGGGATTGAACATCGAGCAAAAGCAGCCCTTAAGTTTTAAGTCGGATCTGACACGTTCAGCTTGCCGTAGCTTATCATGCTGACTATAAATTCACCTCATAAAGAATCTAGTAAGTAATGCTGACACTTTAGCTTCACATTGGCATGTCATTTTAATTAGGTGTATCTTTCCTCCATCGCATCCTTGTTACTTAGTGTGTGCATCCCAATGTACGTCCTCAGGCTGATCGATAGTCAGTGTGTCCATGTGACATGAAACCCAGAGAAAGAAACGACCGCTCAGCTCTCTCCTCATTTACATAACACACACTTGAGTTGCTACGGTGACAGAGTGTGCTCACTTTTACAGCATCTGTCAGCCGAACACAGCGACACACAAATAAAAGATACACATAAGGACAGCTACACCAAGCCAGGGGGGGGAGGGGGGGAGTTGGTGGAAACAGAGCTATTTTGTTTTTTATAGCAGATAAGAGACGCGCCAACTGCTCCACAACAGCCCCGGCCAACAATCAGCCACAACTTATTTCGTCTCAGCTTCCTCATTACAGGACCTGGAACAGATTTAGCCGGCTAATCCACTCTATCAGCACCATTACAGACTCTGGAGCAGCTGGGCCGGAGCGTTTTGCCATCTCAATCTCATGTAAAATATGTAAATGGCGGCATTGGCAGTGAGAGCGGCCAGCCAAAGGAAGCTCTGATGACAGCAGCAGGTAATGTCCCTGCTCCGGGCTGTGGGAAACAATATTATGCTGCATTGTTGCTCCTCACCACAGAGTCTCTTCTCTGCTGATGGGGATTCATTACGGATAGCGCCCGGTGTGCACACAGTAGAGATAAGATTAGCACAGAGGACAGCCATTGGGTGTGTTTGCTCTCTGGTGACAGAGGGATCCAGATCTTGATCCAGAGGTCAGCTCAGCTCAGAGGGCTCTCTCTTCTGGGTTGAGAGACTTTAAGCTTGCACTGATGATCATATTTCCCCCGAACAAAAAGTTGAATTGTTTTACACACTCAAATAAGCACATCGCGCCAAGTGTGTTCATTTTTTGTTCAGTTCTTGTTTACTCACGTCATGTTTAGTTTGTTAGTTATCAGGTGCATAGTAAATGTTTCATGTTTAGTTTACATGTTTAGATTTACTGTAAGGATTATGTTTACTCATGTCATGTTAAGTTACAGTCACGTAAGTCTCTTCACGCGCTCTCTGACATTGCACTTTCTGTTTTAGTGTGTACTTGGTTCAGAGAGGGAAAAGAACCAGAATCAGAATACCTCTATTCGTCCCACAGAGGGGACATTTACATGTGTTACAGCAGAAAAGATGATGCTAGCTAAGAAGCATATTATAGTATTAAATACAAGTAATACATAAAACTAGGGATGTCCCGATCACCTTTTTTTGCTCCCGATCCGATTCCGATCATTTGATTTTGACAATCTGCCGATAGCGATTTTTCCCGATCCGATCTTTATGCAATGCATTAAGAGAGAAAAAGGTAACAGATAACGGCTGGTCATCCAACGCGATGAATTCAGCTATCTTGGCTGTTATTATGTTGGCCTTGTCTCTGTTCTGGGGCCGTTTCTCTTTCCTTTTGAAAGCCTCTGAAAGTGTCGGTTGTTTCAGTGCCGTTCCCCGAGTGGCCGCTGTGTACTCGTCGTGTTGTTGTTGGTGTTTGTTTCTCAGGTGGCGTATTAGATTGGTCGTGTTGAACGTAGCTCTGTTCTTTCCACCACGCGGAACTTCTGCCTTGCAAACATTGCATCTGGCTGTTACACTGCCTTCGCTTTCAATTTTATAATACTTCCAAACTGCTGACATGTTCTCTGTCCCGACTCCCGAGTCACCAGCTGAACGTAGCCTCTCGTTAGCTTGCTGCTACTATGAGACACTGCGCCCACTCTGTTGCTTTGAGAGAAATAAGCAACCAGGTCTGAAAACAAGCCCAAAGAAAGCAACACATACATGATGTTGTGTAATTTTAAACCAAAACTAAGGCCTCAGGATGACTTTAAGACGTGAACAAGGTCATTTTGTAACATTAAATAAAATAATAAAAATATTATATAAAAAATATATATATATTTCTTTTTTTCCCGATCCCCGATTTTTTTCTCCCGATTCCGATCTTTTGAAAATCACGTGATCGGGGATCGGAGCCGATCACGTGATTTTCAAAAGATCGGATCGGGACATCTCTACATAAAACATAAAAAAAGTAATGACAGTGACAGGGTGTTTCTCAATGTCGAGTACGCCTCTTGGTAGGACATGTCTTCCGAGTCACTTCCTTCCTGGCATTCGGAAAACAAAGAGTGGAACAGGCGAGCAAGTGTGCTTCATATGAGAGGCCCCGCCTTACATTTTCCGCCACAGATTTGGGTAAATTGGTCCGTGCGCAAAGCATTGTGGGGATTTTAAGACCGCGGAGTCTACACATGTGCAGCCTCGAAATTTCTCGCTACGAAGTACGCCGGCCTCGGCAGATTTCCAAGTATGCTGGACATTGGAACAGTTCTTCGGCGGCACGCGATGACGTAGTATGCTTGAAATAGTGGCTCTGGAGCAGCTTTACTCGACATTGAGAAACACCCTCAGTTAAGGGTTAGGGTTAGTAGTGTCAAAAACAAATCTTAAAAATAAATTAAAAAGTCACTTAAAGTAAAAAAGATTGTCAGTTTAGTAAGTCATAAAAACTCAGTAAACAGTAAAGAGAGTGGGAGAGAAACTTCCTCTGGAGGGAACTTTGGGATTTTAGCCTTAGTAGACCATTTACATGCACAACAACCTATTTACTGTAAGACACTCCAGGAAAGGGAAAACCAATTTAGAAACCCACTAAGATACAGCCTGTGGCCATATTTAGTACACGAATGTCATGATATGAACCCTTGCTTGTTTCTATGGAGATGACAATGAACTAAACCTGGGTATGAACTTTTCAGTTGATGTAGCTTCAAGGCATGAAATGTCCTATTCAAAATGTTTTTTCCCAAACTCTATACACTGTATATGAGGCCAGCCTGAGATATATGACCATAGTCAGTTACTAACAATATCTGTTTTGTATTACTGCACATATTTTATTCCATGTAAATACTGCTATCTTTTTTATTATTTTGTATGTTATTATAGTGTTCTTAAAATAGTTCTCTATCTGTGTTTTTAATATTTGTTTTACTTTTATGTATGCACCGCGACACCCAGTCAAATTCCCCGTACGTGTCCACCTCCCTGCGTATAAACCTGTTTCTGATTCTCCTTCTGAACTAAAGGGAGAGCGCTGTGAGCAAAAGAAGAAACCTATGACTCTAACGTTTGCGTATAGGATCTGACAATTTCGGCTATCTTAAAAAAAACGACTTTAGCTTGCTGCTGCTCCGCTCTGTTAATCCAGCACATCCTCCTAATCCTGTCTGGGCCATTATATCTGTCGGAGCAGCCAGGTAACCCGGAGCTTCGGCTGATCTCAGAGCTGCCCGGGGGTGGTTTCTGCAGCTGGAAACAAGGAGGAGATTCAGTGGGCTGAGGAGAGCTGAGATCCAGAGAGGCTCAGTGTGTAGGGTGTTACAGACTGGACTGTGTGTTCACACGGGGAGTGGAAGCTCCTGCATCTGGAGGTTTCTACAGCTAATAGGCAGTGTACATGTCATACTGCGCTGGTCTGAGGCAGAGCAGAGGAAACGAGCCCTCCTGTCCTGTAAATCTTATCCTAAAGTAATGTTCTCCTTTACTGCTTCTCTCTGCCTCAGTGTTTCGGCTCATCCTCCACCCTTCACCTGTCAATGAAACGTCTGTTAGGGAAGTTCAGAAATGTTCTTTACGTCCTCTCTTCTTACACGTCAGCCCTCACTGCCAATAGTTCTTCTGTTAGTTCCAAAGAAGTTGAAAGTGGGGCTTGGCGATATCAAGAAAAGATATATCACAGTATTTTTAGACTGGAATGGCGATAAACATATATTTTTCTGAGCATTGGCCAAAATACTTTACTTTTGCATTTTGTATGAAACCGATCACTTCAAGACATTGAGACAAAAAGTGAGGATTACTTTGATTTATTGAAATTCAAGAATAAAACCAAGCAATTTGTTGTTCTGGATTATTCCTTTAGTGATGTTGTGTAAGTAATGTTGCTTTGAACGGACCAGCCTCAAATGTTAGTCTTGGGGAGCCACAATATGTATTTATATACAAACTGAAACATACAGTGTACATGTACTACCACCTGACCACCTTACTGCTGATTCCTCTTTCCCTCTGAGCTCTTGCACCGATGTATCTCTTATATAATAACGAAGTGTGGCGCTTTCACGCCGATTCATTAGCAATCACTTGGACCACTCTATCACTCGATGTACTCCTCGTGCTGTCCAGTCAGTCTCTCAGTGACTCAGTGACAGACTTTTGCAGTGCTGGCCTATTCGTTGTTGTGGTGCAGGCGGAAAAAAACGTAGGTGAGGAATTGTGTAAAGAAGACTTTGATAGGAGAGAAGCGAACGCTGTTGTGTCTCTTTAGATCGGTAGGTGGGATGTCTCTCCCCAGCCGCTGAAGTCAACACGTCGATGTGTCCTTGGGTACGAAACCTGACCCCAGATTGCTCCCGATGGCCAACTGTGTGTGGATTGAAGCTAGCCTCCCTGAGCAGGTGGCTCCTTGTATAGCAGCCTCTCAATGGGTAATGCTGACATGTGGCGGTCACACAGACTGGAGAAGTGCTACACAGTATGAATACAGCAGTGCTTTGATGAGGTATCTAGGTTGACCCGTAAGTTAGCGGACACCCAGAACAACATCAATGGGATGTCGGTACATTGCAGGCGCTGTGGCAATCACACATTAATGATACTTAACACGTTTTGTTGAGCAGGTTCATCTCCACATATAAGATTAGATAAGATAAGATGAACCTTTATGAATCCAGAGGGGAAATTCAGTTGTACAAAGCAGCAACAGGGTACGCGTGAAAAAACAGGACGGCAAAGATTCACACAGATCTATAAAATCTAAAATAAATTAAATCAAGAAAAAATTAAAATGATAATAATAATAAAAGACTATAAAATAGGAGATGAATAAAAATAACTGTCAGCGTACATACTTGGTCATCTAAGTTATAAAGTGCGGAATAAGTTAAAGTGAAAATGGACATCCGTACACATAGTGACATATCTATCTACCTTGTTGGTCGACTACTAATAATAAGTTAGCATGGGTTGTGGAAACAGTGTATATGTATGTGCAGTGATGTATTTCATTAACCCCTTGTTGTGCAGCCTGATGGCTCCAGGCACACAGGACTGTCCGAGGCGCTTGGTGCGTTGTCGTGGAGGGATGAGTCTGTGGCTGAACGTGCTCCTCGTCTTCATAGCTCTGCGTGGAGTGGGTGGGAGGGGTTCTCTAGGATGCTGTCGAGCTTCCTCCTCGTCCTCCCCTCCGCCACCTCCTCCAGATTGTCCTGTTGTACTCCCACTACAGAGCTAGCCTTCCTCACGAGCCAGTTCAGCCTGCCAGTGTCCCTGGTGTTTCTGTTTCCCCCCCAGCACTCCACGGCAAATATTAACACCACTTATTGATTTCTGAAGTGTACATGCAATCGGAAGAAATAAAATGCTAACGTTCGGCTATGAAAAAGCTACCTGGCAGTCGCATGGTTGCACACCGCTCAGCTAAACGTGGCTAATCTGCGGCGTGATTATATTTAGTCACTTGTCAACAACCACTGTTTTTTTATGGCATAGACATTTTGGATATTCCCGAGTGGAGTGTTTACTGACATATGTTATGTCGTAGAACAAAAACATGTATTCAGCTTATGTTAACCACGGGTCTTATTTCAGGCTTCTAACCACACACGCATTCGGAAACCATTGATTTAGAGACGAGGGAACAGGAAATAAGGAAACCTGGTTCTAGGACTCATTCCTGCTCCACTCTACGCAGCCCATGTACTATATATGCAGTACTTCAATGGGCTGAACCGCAGTGGATTCAGTGAACAGAAAAAAGAAAAACATATTTATTCAAATCAAACGGCCCCGGATTATTTACCCAGGAGCCTGGAGCGATTCTGTTTGTCTCGTCTTGCTTTGCCAAGTTGTTTTTCTTCCTCATTGAGTGGAATGGGTTTGTTTCAACAGCACTGCTAGCACACAGGAGCTGCACTTCAGAGCAGATAAGGCAGCATGAGCCAGAAGTGAAGTGATTGTATCAGAAGTGCAGTCTGAGCCCTGGGGCATTGTTACAACCAGGCCATGTGAAATCTGTGTGTGTGATTAAGCTCAGGTACCTTCTTCTGCATTTTCATACACTTCCACAAAGACACACATCCAGATTCTGTACACACACACATGGACTAATTCATTTGGGCAACTCTGGCGGTGTCCTGAGGTCAGCTCCAGACTGCAGCACAGATGCTCTTCTTAAATACTGCAGACTAATTAAATACAAGTCAATAAATGATGCCCCGGTGAAGCGTCCACAGAGGGAGAGAGGGTCAGCTGTTAGCAGAACGAAGCACACCAGGTGTTTCTGCTGGCCTCTAAATAATGAAAATAGGTCACTGCACTACAAAGACAGGGAGAGGAGAGGAAGAGTGGAGGAGGCTGAGGGAAAGAGGAAGCATTGGGAAACATACAGAAGAGTAAGGATTATGGTCTAATTCCTAATTTCAAACCAAAATGGCAAATGTATGTCCATGAAGAGAGGTTTTCTGCCAACTCCCACGACTTTACGCAGATAATCCTGGAAGGAAAGCAAGCTGAGAAAGACTTGTTCATGCAGATCAGCACAGGACACTCACATACTTCAAACCACCATTTTCTGCAAACAAAAGTGCATTTTTTAAATGTTTTCCATTTGATTCCCCTTACTACGGAATAGGCTAACGGCCACATGTGATTTATTTTATTTTTTTAATCCGACCAAAAGTACGATATCTGCTCTCAGCTCTGAGAGAAAAGTCAGATTTCGTACTGTTTTGAATGTTCGTAAGATTTCTGAAATGAAAGTCAGAATTCCAACTTTTTAAAAATAATATTAAAAGAAATTGGAATTCTGGGAATCAAATCAGAATCATGAATGTTTCTACAGAAAGGACTTTAATCCCAGGATTCCTAGATTTAAATCAGAATTATGAGAAAAAAAAGTCAGAATTATTGTTGTATTTGACATAATGCGTTTGACCCATCCTGGGAGCCGTGTAGGTGCCTTGCTCAGGGACACCTTGTACTTGGTCTTTCGGGGACTTCAACTGGTTCCCTTCAGGTTCCCTATGGTTCCTATGGACTTCGGTACGGCGAAGCGACGCTCCCACAATGCAGTTCGGCAAAGTGTGACATCACCCCACTCCGAACCGTTGAAGCTTCAACCCACGCCGCCGTGTGGACGAGCCGTAATACTCTTCGGTACCTTCCAGACCTTTCCAAAATCCCCCGAGAGCATTTGTTGTTGTGCTGTCGGAGACGTTTTTTTACTGTTTGACAAACCTCCCTCGTTAAAGTTGTCCACATTGAAAAGGTGACCCAGCTTCCTCGTCTTCCTAAAGGGACAGATAACAAAGACCAATAACGCATCACCAAGGGGAAAAAGATATCCTGACTTTTAGTTTCCAAAATGCAGCATCCGTTATTTCCCACAATGCAACTCAACAGCACGACTTTCATTAGACCCCTTCTGTCTGCTTTCCACCCTCTTCTTTCAAACGGCACACTCCCCACATAGCCTCCCTGTTATGTGTGGTCTCCAGACCCCACAACATCATCAGTTTCTCTTTTTACTGCACACCTCCGAGCTTCTGAGTGTTCATCGGGGAGCCTCCTCTCACTTGTGGATTATTTCAGACGAGATCCTGTATCGCAGATCTGATGTATAGGACTGTATTGTAGCTCGATATGCGTCAGATTAGTGTTTTCAGGCTTCTTGTACCCTTCTGCATTGGTTGCTGTGGAAACGACCTAGATGTGTGTGTCTGTACTCAAACTGGTAGTGTGATAGTTGTTCTCTAACATAGAACAACAAGCTGCCATCACGATGGAAACGTGTCTCTCAGTCCCTCGATGAAACAGACACCATCGGTGACCATTGCTACACTTTCTGTTTCATGCTAATCGTGGCTAGCTAGCTGCACTCTGGTTATCACTGTTGTTGTTGTTGTTGTGATGCAAGAGAGGTTTCAAATGCAACTGAGTCATATTTAACCTTATCTTTTATTGAGGCATAATTAATATTTTAGGTTTTGTGAAGGTTTTTCTTGTTTCTTCAGACGTCAGACTTACACCCTGTTGACATCGATTACGAACTCAAACCATAGCCTGTGGAAAACATGGGAATGCTTTCTGTTAATTCCCCCGTAGGTTTCTGAAGATCTGTTGTGAAACTGTTAATAGGGGAATCTGGTCATCGCCATCTTGGATAAATAAAAGAATTGGAAAACAGGAAGTGCACGGCAGGCCTGGGTCTCCTGTTGGTGACCTGTGACATTACCCACCTGTAAGTCAAAGCAACCATGCACTTAATGATGCATAACTATAAGCGTATATATTATTCATGGTTATCGTTATATCCAATTTCACCCCTACACTCGCCATGAATGGGGAACACGTGACCATTACCACTCGTATTTCATATGTACTATTGACTTCTTTCAGAGCCATCTTCAAGTTGCCAGTCGAAGAAGTGCATTTTCTTTAGAGCTTACGCATGAATTCAACCACAGAGATAGCTGCTTAGCTCAAAACCACCACCTTATGTGTTCCTGAAACATAGCAACAACTAAGGCTGACTCGTAAAACATGCAGGGCGTTCCTCTTTAACTCTCGCTAATGCCTCAAGACACAAGACTGATTCACTCTAAGGGTCCTTCTCAGGTCGGTTAAATGGATTCCTTGCGTCCCTCACTTGCGTCGTTTCCCTGCGACTAGTCCCTCCCACCACGGAGAGACGCAAGGAAACCACGAGAAGCAGGGACATGAGTTTTAAGAGCAATGGGACGTCCTTTCCTCCGGAGCGTCACGTGAAGCCACGTCCGTTTGTGATGACACCGCACAGCTGATCGTCTGACAGATGTCACTTAAACTTTGATGCACGCTTGATAAGTCACTAATGACGGCCCCTACACACGGCGGCGTGCGTTGCCGCTTGGCGGTGGGCGTGTCTTGAGCTTGGGGAGTCAACGCGAGCAACAACCAATCACATGAATGTCCCGCCCCGGACATACAAAGCAAAGCATTCATGCTACATCCATGCTGGCTACATATACTGTCTATGCTAGCTAGCTGTCCATTCAAACGAAGTGCACTGGATATAAACTCCCCAGACAGGCGAAAACCTACCAGTTTCCCCCACTGTCTCTGCCCCCTCCCCCCATGCCTCGCTCCTCCGGTTTGTCTCCCTGTCTGTGAAGAGGGACTGGTCATAGAGGACCGGGTGATTCCCTACCGCCACGATCATTTTCTCCTCCATTCTTTGACATATGGGAAATAACTGCGGTCCGGCTCTCCCAACATAGCACTTGTACTGTCAGATTTGCATACGCGGGATTTGATTGGCTGACGCCTCCGTCGAGCTCCCACAATGCAGTTCGGCGAATCGTGACGTCACCCCGTTCAAAGTGAATGGGCAGAAGCGTTGAAGCGGCAGCGCACGCCGCCGCGTGTAGGGGCCGTGTTAAAACATGACATTATGCTGTGTTTAATGAAAGGAGCTTTAGGTTTGGAGAAGGTCCCCGCACACAGGGGGTCGGGGGAGAGTAACTATGCAAACCTAATTAAAAGTTTCAACTTGGAGGCCTGCTGGTTGCCAATGAACTTCAGATTGATGCTGGTGGGCTTACTGTTGATCTCAAGCTGTTCAAGCAGTTAATTAAAACAAAAACAATGGGGCGAACCAAATCGGTTAGAGATTGCAATGAATGCACACTGGGTTTGGGGGGGGGGGGGGTTACCTAGGGTCAGCCTATAGGAAAGCCGGCCCTTTTATTTGTTTGTCATCCGTTTTCATAAGCTGTTTTTAACAACAAACCAAGCGATAAGCAATCATGAGCACGAGAAAGGAAAAAATAAAAGCTGCGCCTCATGGGAAAAGCCTTACTGTTGCTATGACAACCTACCCGTTGCACACTAAAACGAGGGTGGGGGTATTTTGAAGGACAGTCTTGTGTTTGTATTCAACCCACGGTCCCTTTACTCCTGAGTTGATCAAAGGTGTGACAGGTGGATAAAGCGTGGCGGACGGAAAAGAAGGAAAAGAGATGTGAAGCCTTTAGAGGATGAACTGCCGAGTGTTAAATCACAGCTGGCTAATTTATCAGCCGCTACATTTACTCTTAGCTCGTCCCTGCGACCTCCTTGAAACACACGTCTGACTTTGTGCAGCGACAGGGGTCCAGGGGGCGTTTGAGGTGATGCAGTCTGAGATGTAGTCACGTCACAAACTGACTTCCTCCCCTGTGCCTCCTCTAAAGCCTACGTCGGCAGGAGAAGTGGGTGACATGCAGGAAACAAAGCTCCTGTGGGATGACAAAGGGGAAAAACAACAGCGACGCATCAAAAGGACAAGAGAGGGAAGTTGAGACATGAAAGACATGGTGTCAGGCGGCTTCCTCTAGACTCCACATCTGAGTGAGGAGGAGGAGGAGGGGGGGGTGGTTTGTTCACAAAGAAGTTACACAAGGGCAAAGTGATGGAGCGTTAAAGGGAAAGGTGCATTATGTGTTGTCACGACGATGTGCACATGTGCTGCCAATGGGCTGCAGATTCAGAAACAATGCGAATATAAAAAGACAAATGTCCCAAAACACATCGTTATTGCACGCTGTACCAAACTGTGCTGCAAAAGTATGTTATACATTTCTATGTGTGACAATCTAGAATTTTCACTGAGCAAGTATTACCTTGTTGCTGATTGGCTAATGGCTACACAAGACAAAACATCGTTATGACATCACAAAGTGGCCAAAATCTGATCAGCTCATTTTCGGACAGGTTTTTATAGAAATGGATCAAAAAGAGAGAAAATCTTTGTTCCTGAAGCTTTCAGAGTCTCTTTCCACAGAGGGGACACATGTTGATGTAGAAGAGACATGAAGAAGAGGGGACACATGTTGATGTAGAAGAGACATGAAGAAGAGGGGACACATGTTGATGTAGAAGAGACATGAAGAAGAGGGGACACGTGTTGATGTAGAAGAGACATGAAGAAGAGGGGACACATGTCGATGTAGAAGAGACATGAAGAAGAGGGGACACATGTTGATGTAGAAGAGACATGAAGAAGAGGGGACACATGTTGATGTAGAAGAGACATGAAGAAGAGGGGACACATGTTGATGTAGAAGAGACATGGAGAAGAGGGGACACATGTTGATGTAGAAGAGACATGGAGAAGAGGGGACACATGTTGATGTAGAAGAGACATGAAGAAGAGGGGACACATGTTGATGTAGAAGAGACATGAAGAAGAGGGGACACATGTTGATGTAGAAGAGACATGAAGAAGAGGGGACACATGTTGATGTAGAGGAGACATGAAGAAGAGGGGACACATGTTGATGTAGAAGAGACATGAAGAAGAGGGGACACATATTGATGTAGAAGAGACATGAAGAAGAGGGGACACGTGTTGATGTAGAAGAGACATGAAGAAGAGGGGACACGTGTTGATGTAGAAGAGACATGAAGAAGAGGGGACACGTGTTGATGTAGAAGAGACATGAAGAAGAGGGGACACATGTTGATGTAGAAGAGACATGAAGAAGAGGGGACACGTGTTGATGTAGAAGAGACATGAAGAAGAGGGGACACGTGTTGATGTAGAAGAGACATGAAGAAGAGGGGACACATGTTGATGTAGAAGAGACATGGAGAAGAGGGGACACATGTTGATGTAGAAGAGACATGGAGAAGAGGGGACACATGTTGATGTAGAAGAGACATGAAGAAGAGGGGACAACATGTTGATGTAGAAGAGACATGAAGAAGAGGGGACACATGTTGATGTAGAAGAGACATGAAGAAGAGGGGACACATGTTGATGTAGAGGAGACATGAAGAAGAGGGGACACATGTTGATGTAGAAGAGACATGAAGAAGAGGGGACACATGTTGATGTAGAAGAGACATGAAGAAGAGGGGACACATGTTGATGTAGAAGAGACATGAAGAAGAAGGGGACACATGTTGATGTAGAAGAGACATGAAGAAGAGGGGACACATGTTGATGTAGAAGAGACATGAAGAAGAGGGGACACATGTTGATGTAGAAGAGACATGAAGAAGAGGGGACACATGTTGATGTAGAAGAGACATGAAGAAAAGAGGGGACACATGTTGATGTAGAAGAGACATGGAGAAGAGGGGACACATGTTGATGTAGAAGAGACATGAGAAGAGGGGACACATGTTGATGTAGAAGAGACATGAAGAAGAGGGGACACATGTTGATGTAGAAGAGACATGGAGAAGAGGGGACACATGTTGATGTAGAAGAGACATGGAGAAGAGGGGACACATGTTGATGTAGAAGAGACATGGAGAAGAGGGGGACACATGTTGATGTAGAAGAGACATGAGAAGAGGGGACACATGTTGATGTAGAAGAGACATGAGAAGAGGGGACACATGTTGATGTAGAAGAGACATGAGAAGAGGGGACACATGTTGATGTAGAAGAGACATGAAGAAGAGGGACACATGTTGATGTAGAAGAGACATGAAGAAGAGGGGACACATGTTGATGTAGAAGAGACATGAACAAGAGGGGACACATGTTGATGTAGAAGAGACATGAAGAAGAGGGGACACGTGTTGATGTGGAAGAGACATGAAGAAGAGGGGACACATGTTGATGTAGAAGAGACATGGAGAAGAGGGGACACATGTTGATATAGAAGAGACATGAACAAGAGGGGACACATGGTGATGTAGAAGAGACGTGAAGAAGAGGGGACACATGTTGATGTAGAAGAGACATGGAGAAGAGGGGACACATGTTGATATAGAAGAGACATGAACGAGTGCATGTTGCGTAATAGGGGCCCTTTAATCATTGCTCTTCATGTCTCCTGCAGGGCCCTGAGTGGGGGGGCGGACCTTCCCCAGCAGAGGAGCGTTCAGCCTCGAACTGATCCCACAGCTCACCTTCCCAGTAAAGACCCTCCCCCCCTCCTGACTCCAGGCTCTCCCACTCCTCCATCTTCCTCCTCCAGACCCTCCCTGGCTGCGGCCCCCTCCCTCGGTGAGTCTTGTGGTGGAGATTCTTGATATTAACTCGTCAAAGAGATGTCTTTCTGGTTCTTTCATCTTTTGCAAAAGAGGCAACTTCTTTACTCAAGTGAAAGTAAAGAGGCTTTGAAGTGTACTTCAGTAAAAAGTACCCATAGCTAGCAGCTGCTTTAAAGAGTACCTGACCTCCCTTT
Source organism: Pseudochaenichthys georgianus (assembly GCF_902827115.2). Taxonomy (NCBI): domain Eukaryota; kingdom Metazoa; phylum Chordata; class Actinopteri; order Perciformes; family Channichthyidae; genus Pseudochaenichthys; species Pseudochaenichthys georgianus. The sequence continues at coordinate 2,784,482 of NC_047507.1, read as the reverse complement.
ATATAAATAGAACAATAATGTCGTTGTTAGCTAATGAATGTTTCCATGGTGACCAACGGCAACATGACAACGTTTCCATTGGTCCCTCTTCTTTAGAGAAGACCAGGAAGTGATGGATACATGGATCGTGTTCCAACCAATAGGCACGCAGTGACTCTAAAGAATAATGATCACGCACCAACACACATTCAGACTAAAGGAACCAGCTGTTTGGGAAATGAGAGAAGTAGAAAGTACAAGGTATTTGAGTTCAACATGTGAGAAGTAGAAAGTACAGGTATTTGAGTTCAACATGTGAGAAGTAGAAAGTACAGGTATTTGAGTTCAACATGTAAGAAGTAGAAAGTACAGGTATTTGTGTTCAACATGTAAGAAGTAGAAAGTACAGGTATTTGAGTTCAACATGTAAGAAGTAGAAAGTACAGGTATTTGAGTTCAACGTGTAAGAAGTAGAAAGTACAGGTATTTGAGTTCAACATGTAAGAAGTAGAAAGTACAGGTATTTGAGTTCAACGTGTAAGAAGTAGAAAGTACAGGTATTTGAGTTCAACATGTAAGAAGTAGAAAGTACAGGTATTTGAGTTCAACATGTAAGAAGTAGAAAGTACAGGTATTTGAGTTCAACATGTGAGAAGTAGAAAGTACAGGTATTTGTGTTCAACATGTAAGAAGTAGAAAGTACAAGTATTTGAGTTCAACATGTACGAAGTAGAAAGTACAGGTATTTGAGTTCAACATGTGAGAAGTAGAAAGTACAGGTATTTGAGTTCAACATGTAAGAAGTAGAAAGTACAGGTATTTGAGTTCAACATGTAAGAAGTAGAAAGTACAGGTATTTGAGTTCAACATGTAAGAAGTAGAAAGTACAGGTATTTGAGTTCAACATGTAAGAAGTAGAAAGTACAGGTATTTGTGTTCAACATGTAAGAAGTAGAAAGTACAGGTATTTGAGTTCAACATGAGAGAAGTAGAAAGTACAGGTATTTGGGTTCAACATGTGAGAAGTAGAAAGTACAGGTATTTGGGTTCAACATGTAAGAAGTAGAAAGTACAGGTATTTGAGTTCAACATGTGAGAAGTAGAAAGTACAGGTATTTGGGTTCAACATGTAAGAAGTAGAAAGTACAGGTATTTGAGTTCAACATGTGAGAAGTAGAAAGTACAGGTATTTGGGTTCAACATGTAAGAAGTAGAAAGTTCAGGTATTTGTGTTCAACATGTGAGAAGTAGAAAGTACAGGTATTAGTGTTCAACATGTAAGAAGTAGAAAGTACAGGTATTTGAGTTCAACATGTAAGAAGTAGAAAGTACAGGTATTTGGGTTCAACATGTAAGAAGTAGAAAGTACAGGTATTTGAGTTCAACATGTAAGAAGTAGAAAGTTCAGA
>NC_047507.1:2664585-2782994 GCF_902827115.2 Pseudochaenichthys georgianus | reverse complement strand
AAAAAAATATATATATATATATATATATATATATAAAGCCCCACCTAGACAGGGTTTATTATAAAAGAAGAAGTAGAATAAGAAATACATACATTACAAATATATATTATTATTATTATTATTATTATAAAAAGAAATAATTATAATAATGCAAATAATAATAATAATAATTAAGAAAAAATGTAACAGCATTTCCCTTATAAAGCACATTGTAAGGTATTTAAAGACACTTAAAAAATGTGTTGAAATATTATTTAAAGGTCCCATGACATGGCCATTTCTACTGATCATAATTCCATCGTTGAGGTCGACTAGAATAGATTTCCATTGTTCAATGTTCCAAACTCACATTGGTTTCTCACAGCATCTCTGTAGAGTCTGTGTCTTCACTCTCTGTCCTACACGGCTTGTTGGAGCTCCTGCCCCCCCCTCCCTGTGAGCCCACTGTGCTCTGATTGGTCAGCTCGCCCACTCTGTTCTGATGAGTCCATCACGTTACAGCTGAACATCAGTGATTATGTTTTACAATGGCGTTTGTTAGCAACCAGGAAATGACACCAGTAATGAGAAACAGACGAGAATGCCGCGTGGGGTCTGGGTGCCGTGTTGGCGGGACGTTGCGGGGCTCGCTGCTCCGCCCTTTGAGTCTCGAGGGGCGGACAGTGTGAGCTGGGTTACTGGTGTCGTGTCCTGGTTGCTGCGTGGGGTCAGCGAGACACCGCGGAACTCAGCCTGAGCACATACATGTGAGTGGTACTGTGAGTGGAGATCCACGGAGCCGCGGCTGAGAAAATATAAGGCTGAGTGAGTGTGTGTGTGTGTGTGTGTGTGTGTGTGTGTGTGTGTGTGTGTGTGTGTGTGTGTGTGTGTGTGTGTGTGTGTGTGTGTGTGTGTGTGTGTGTGTGTGTGTGTGTGTGTGTGTGTGTGTGTGTGTGTGTGTGAGGAGCTCCACGGATTGGTCTCTGTGTTAGAGTTGTACTCGCTACAGGGTGCACTTTGAGGGTCTGTGGCTCTGCAGACCGTTCACATGCAGAAAGCTACATACCACAAGGGGACGGGTGATAACCGGAAAAGCATGACATGGGACCTTTAAATAATCATTAAAACAACAAACTTAAAATATACGAAACACAACAACAATTACAGATCAAAAGCAGAAGAAGTGAGTTTATATTTGCTTTTTGAACATGGAGAGATCGGTGCAGTAGCGGATGTGTTTTGGGAGAGTGGGAGGGGGCCGCTTTGGAACAAATATGAATAAGTATAATTGGAAACAAATGAGCTCTATATATAAAGCAAATCCCAGCGCTGAGGAGGGGCACAACTAAGAAATACAAATGTTAAGCCAAGGGAAAGACCACCTTCAAGCAAATCTGTGCCAATGTCCCCGTCTGCTTTAAAAATCATGAACATCATTACACAACAACAACAACAGATCAAAAGCCTTTCTGAAGAAGGTTTGAGTCTTGCTTTGTAATTGGAACATGGCGTTGGGAGAGTGGGAGGGGGAACATATGAATAAGTATAATTGGAAACAAATGAGCTCTATATATAAAGCACATCCCAGCGCTGAGGAGGGGCACAACGAGGAAATACAAATGTTAAGCCAAGGAATGCTGCTCTGTCTGAATGTGCCCGTCTGCAGGGGGATCGATGGATGACTTTGCCCCAGATGCCCACCCCTCGAGCGGGGGCCGCTGTGGCAGTGCTGGGGAAACAGATCCTGGTGGTGGGGGGAGTGGGAGAGGACCAGAGCCCCCTGAAGGTGGTGGAGATGTTCAACACAGAGGAGGGGAAGTGGAGGAAGAGGAGCACGCTGAGGGAGGCCCTGATGGGGGTGTCCATCACTGTGAAAGGTATGGTAAGACATGTCCTCATTGCAACTGCGTGGTACCAAGGGGTTTGCAAAGTTGGCATGAGTGAGACCAAAAAGGTGGGGATCTTTGCAATTTGCTGTGTGGGTTGACAGTTGTATTGGTTGGAAACAGAAGTCCGAAACACAAAGGCAACTTTATTGTCAATCTTTCAGTTTATGTGCACAGACAGAGAGATCGAAATACCGTTACCCACAATCCCAAATACAATAACAAAGATATATAAAAAATATTGATATACCTATCAGGGTTCCTACGGTCATTGAAAACCTGGAAAAGTCATGGAAATTCAAAATGCCAATTCCAGGCCCTGGAAAAGTTCTGGAAAACAATATTTTTCCCAACGTTTTGGAAAAGTCATGGACATGTAACTAAAGTTGCATCAAATATAATCTATATTTTATCTAATCACCGAAATAGTAATACTATAATGATAATAAATACTGTATCGTATAGTAATGAAACGTAAAATGGCTTTTAACTGACGAGGTATTTAGCTGGTGAGAGATTTAAGTTTGATTTGAGTAGAAGCTAGTAAGCCTACTTTTGATGTGTTTTAGATGGGCACAACATGTTTCATATGCAGACCTTATTTTCCTGTTCCATGTGGTACGCTGAGAAAGAGAAATGTTTCATATGCAGACCTTATTTTCCTGTTCCATGTGGTACGCTGAGAAAGAGAAATGTTTCATATGCAGACCTTATTTTCCTGTTCCATGTGGTACGCTGAGAAAGAGAAATGTTTCATATGCAGACCTTATTTTCCTGTTCCATGTGGTACGCTGAGAAAGAGAAATGTTTTTGGTCATGGAAAATTAGGTAAAGGTCATGGAGAGGTCATGGAAAATTAGGTAAAGGTCATGGAGAGGTCATGGAAAATCATTGAAAAATTACCTGTCGTAGCTGCACGATACAAGACATCAGATTAAAGCTGAGATTCCACAGATTCTATCGGTATCAGTATCACCACTGAGCGATCAGAACTCGCGACAGGGGAAGCAAACACAGACATCACAACACGTAGCATTACGTAGCATTCACGGGAGATCGTCTCCCCTTAGCTGTCAATCTGATCAAGAGTCGTCTTCAATGGCATTAAAACGAGAGAACGCTGCTGAAAGTTAATCCAATGGTTAATCCAATGTGTCTGTCACTTTGAAAACATTATTGATCATCCATCATTCCATTTTTATGTCAAAAACAGAGATTTCATATTAGCTGCTAATGATAGCCACCAGAGCAGCTTCCGGTTCCGGGTCATCCTGGCTGCGCATCACTCATTCACCAATGGGTAATGTTTAGATGGATTTTGGGAACTTCCCCTCGATTCCATTGGCTCTAACGGTTAACAAGAGATGTCAATCATCAATATCGACCGAGGGGGGGCAGAGATATGGCAAATCCACCCAAATGAACCCAAGAAGTGTTTTTTTTTTTTTTAATTCCTCTAAAAAGGTCAAATTTCCCTTGTTTTGCATCAATCGTGATTCAGGTACTTATTATAGGCTATAGTTTGGATTCATAAAGCGTTTAGTCTCCGATCCCATCATCCAAGGGTGGTTTTCACTATAAGTACATTTATTTTTATTAATTTGTTTTACCATGTTCAATCTGAATTTACTTTAAAATTAAAAACATCTATATCGATTCTGACTCTTCTACATCAAACTCACAGGTTTATCCTTGCTTTGAGGAAACAGATTATTAATGTAACCCTTTAGAAGTGAAGTTATAGTCATCTGTTCTGGGAATGTCATTTTGGAGCCTGAGACCTGAAAAACAGGCTCAGGGCTTAACAGGTTAAAGCGTGGAGACATGTCACAGTATAGCATCGCGCCCCCTGGTGGTCCGTGAGTATATTGGTAACATTTCATATTTGAAATAAATAAATATATTTAAGTTGTCCGCACTCTCGCGGGAATATCTCCGCAATGGAGCGAGCTTAAGTTTCACTTTCGATTGCATGAAATAGCCCAGCGCAACACCTTCATCGCACAACTTGCCACTTGTTTGTACCATTATCAAGCGATTTGTAATCTGTTCTAGAAAAACGATGTGTTTTTTTATATTTGTGGAGTTAGGTGGTCCGCAAGTGTTTTTTTATTGGTTAAGTGTCCTTGGTATGAAAAAGATTGAGACACACTGCAGTAGAGAGTACTACTATGATCCTGAACATGTGCACACTATGGCCTGTTTGATGATAATGTGTTATGTTCCGTGACTTCTCCATTACTTGAAATACTTGCATGTTATATCGAATATTCTGTCATGAGTACGGTATTCAGTGACTTTAACCAACCTGACATTAAATGTATCAGAGATTAGTTTGTGTTCATCATTTTACTGTAAGGTGTGTGTCTGTATTCTCAGGTGAGGAATGTCTTTTTGAACACATACAAATACAACAATACAAACAACTTCAATTGTAGCCAAGAAGTCTTGGTCAGCTTTCCAAATCGACCTCAAAGGAGCCATGTGTTGTGGGCTCACGATTATTCTCACAGTTTGCAGTCGGAGAGCGCGTCTTCTGCCGTGGATGTGTGTGTGTTCAGCGCTGCACCTGTCATGTCTGCTGGAACACAGATAGATGCTGCGTACACACACTTATTGGCCGCGTAAAAACCACGCTCTCAATCTCCATCAGCGGTCTTCGATTCGTGGCCTTTTTCTCACGTTTCATCCCCAAACAGACAAATAGTCTGACAGAAGTGATCGATAGGACCCAATTAAAACTGATCTGGTATTTCAGAATGGATAGGCAGTCACACATTTGGCCTAATGATGCAATTTTTGTTGACATTTGTAGAATCATTATTTCCCCGATGTGGGATAATGAGCTTTTGGTAATGGGGTTATTCCATTTAGTTATGTATGCAACGTGGATGCATCGAGGTTGAGACAAAATGTATCAAGAAAAACACAGTAAAACACCCAATGTTCCCCTGCAGCTCTGCTTCGTGTCGACACCCTCTCCCACTGCGATTCTTATGCTGGAGGTGTTATGCCGAAGTGCCAGACGCAGACTCCTGCGTTTTTATTATTCTGCTGCCGTACGAGCTGTCCTTCCCGTGTCTGTCACACTCTTCTGCTTCGTCACAAACTTCTCGGCCAACTCTCCAAGCTTTGCAGATTTCTAGCACTACATAAAAACAAAGTGCCAAGGAGCTGTTTCCATCTCGTCGTGCACGAGTTCATTGTCGTTGATCTTGCTGTTATTGTTGTTCCAACTCATTTTAAAGAGGACATATTTTGCTCATTTTCAGATCAGTATTTTCTTTTGGGCCTCTACACTAACCTGTTTACATGCTTAGATTTGCTGAGAAACTCCCAGGAATTTAAGCTAGATAGAAAACACTACAGGGAAGAGAAACCCCCCAAAAAGCACTATAGGGCCTTCTTAACGAAGTTGTGATGTGAAGATAATTCACATTTTTAAATGAAATCCATAAAATCCTTGCTTTTATTGAACATTGCTTGTTCATGGGATGCATTATGAATACATGAAGCACTTACATGGACAATCTGGCTGTGTGTGTGTGTGTGTGTGTGTGTGTGTGTGTGTGTGTGTGTGTGTGTGTGTGTGTGTGTGTGTGTGTGTGTGTGTGTGTGTGTGTGTGTGTGTGTGTGTGTGTGTGTGTGTGTGTGTGTGTGTGTGTAGACGGCCGTGCCCTGGCAGTGGGGGGGATGGGTGCTGACCTGCTCCCTCGCAGCATCCTGCAGCAGTACGACCTTCGAAAGGACGTTTGGGCGCTGCTTCCTCCGATGCCCACCGCGCGCTACGATGCTAACACCCACCTGCTGGCTAACAAGCTCTACGTGGCAGGTACACACATCCCACGGTGGTTTGTTTTATTAAAGGTCCCCTATTATACTGTTTTTCATCAATATATTACAGGTCTCAGATATATACAGAACATGTCTCTGATTGGCTGAAACACCGAACAGATCATTGCAGCATTACCCATAATCCCCTCTGTTTCAGCCCTGTTTCAAAAGTGCTGATTCTCTGTCTGTGACTTTAGATGAAAATAAGGAGCCCCTCCCCACGCCCCTCTGAGAGACATTTGGTTACAAAGAACTCAATGGTGCTCTAGGAGGAGATTCAGGTGATAAGGGGGGGGGGTACCCTGGTTGCTGATTGGCTAATGGTTACACAAGACAACACATCGTTATGACATCATCAAGTGGCCAAAATCTGATCAGCTCATTTTCTGACAGGTTTTTATAGAAATGGATCAAAAAGATCCATGATGTTGATGTAGAAGAGACATGGAGAAGGACACATGTTGATGTAGAAGAGAAATGGAGAAGAGGGGACACATGTTGATGTGGAAGAGACATGAAGAAGAGGGGACACATGTTGATGGAGAAGAGACATGAAGAAGAGGGGACACATGTTGATGGAGAAGAGACATGAAGAAGAGGGGACACATGTTGATGTAGAAGAGACATGGAGAAGAGGGGACACATGTTGATGTAGAAGAGACATGGAGAAGAGGGGACACATGTTGATGTAGAAGAGACATGGAGAAGAGGGGACACATGTTGATGTAGAAGAGACATGAAGAAGAGGGGACACATGTTGATGTAGAAGAGACATGGAGAAGAGGGGACACATGTTGATGTAGAAGAGACATGGAGAAGAGGGGACACATGTTGATGTAGAAGAGACATGAAGAAGAGGGGACGCATGTTGATGTAGAAGAGAAATGGAGAAGAGGGGACACATGTTGATGTAGAAGAGACATGGAGAAGAGGGGACACATGTTGATGTAGAGCATGGAGAAGAGCATGTTGAATAATAGGTGACCTTTAAACAATATGGCTGTTGATCATTAACAAGTATTCCTCAAAATACCATTTTACTTTTATTTTCTTATATCTTTCAGGCGGCCGCCAGTGTAAGCGACCAGTGAAGGCCTTCGAGGTGTTTGACGCAGAGACGCGCTCTTGGACTACGTTACCCAGCATGCCTTGTAAACGTTCATATGGGGGCGTGCTATGGGACGTAAACGGGAGGTTGTGTCTGCTCGGAGGACTGCGGCAGGGAGGACACCAGAGCTCAAAGTTCACCAAGAACGTCAACATCTTTGACACCAGCCAAGGTACGAGGACACGCCTCTTTATCGTGCATCATTTCATATAGCAGAAGAGGGAGAAGTACTCAGATCTTGTACTTGAGTAAAAGTAGCAGTACTCAGATATTGTACTTGAGTAAAAGTAGAAGTACTCAGATATTGTACTTGAGGAAAAGTAGAAGTACTCAGATCTTGTACTTGAGTAAAAGTACAAGTACTCAGATATTGTACTTGAGTAAAAGTAGAAGTGCTCAGATCTTGTACTTGATTAAAAGTAGAAGTACTCAGATCTTGTACTTGAGTAAAAGTAGAAGTACTCAGATCTTGTACTTGAGTAAAAGTAGAAGTACTCAGATCTTGTACTTGAGTAAAAGTAGAAGTACTCAGATCTTGTACTTGAGTAAATAGAAGTACTCAGATCTTGTACTTGAGTAAAAGTAGAAGTACTCAGATCTTGTACTTGAGTAAGTAGAAGTACTCAGATCTTGTACTTGAGTAAAAGTAGAAGTACTCAGATCTTGTACTTGAGTAAATAGAAGTACTCAGATCTTGTACTTGAGTAAAAGTAGAAGTACTCAGATCTTGTACTTGAGTAAGTAGAAGTACTCAGATCTTGTACTTGAGTAAATAAAAGTACTCAGATCTTGTACTTGAGTAAAAGTAGAAGTACTCAGATCTTGTACTTGAGTAAATAGAAGTACTCTGATCTTGTACTTGAGTAAATAGAAGTACTCAGATCTTGTACTTGAGTAAAAGTAGAAGTATTCAGATCTTGTACTTGAGTAAAAGTAGAAGTATTCAGATCTTGTACTTGAGTAAAAGTAGAAGTACTCAGATCTTGAACTTGAGTAAAAGTAGAAGTACTCTGATCTTGTACTTGAGTAAAAGTAGAAGTACTCAGATCTTGTACTTGAGTAAAAGTAGAAGTATTCAGATCTTGTACTTGAGTAAAAGTAGAAGTACTCAGATCTTGAACTTGAGTAAAAGTAGAAGTACTCTGATCTTGTACTTGAGTAAAAGTAGAAGTACTCAGATCTTGTACTTGAGTAAAAGTAGAAGTATTCAGATCTTGTACTTGAGTAAAAGTAGAAGTACTCAGATCTTGAACTTGAGTAAAAGTAGAAGTACTCAGGTCTTGTACTTAGTAAAAGTAGAAGTACCAGAGTGTAGGAATACTCTGTTACAGTAAAAGTCCTGCATTCAAAATGTTCCTCAAGTGAAAGTAGAAAAGTATTCTCATCTAAATATAGTGAAAGACAGTGAAAGTAGTCGTTGTGCAGATTGGTCCATCTCAGAATAATATATATGATATGTTTTATAATGATTGATCATGAAAGTGTTCTCAAAGCTGGTGAAGGTGCAGCTAGTCTGAAGTACTTTGTAGACTGCAGGGTAGCTGGTGAAGGTGCAGCTAGTCTGAAGTACTTTGTAGACTGCAGGGTAGCTGGTGAAGGAGCAGCTAGTCTGAAGTACTTTGTAGACTGCAGGGTAGCTGGTGGATTTACTCCAGGTGGAACTACAGTCTGATTTAACTTGATTATATTTCTCAAATATTCCCTCTCCATTCGTTGGACTGAGCCCAGAGCGACAGATTGGAGGTGGGGCTTAAGGGAAACTCAAGTACACATTCTCTAAGGGCCCTTTAAGACTCTGGTTGATCCGGGTACTTTTCAGATCCACAGTCAATCCATGTTGGGCTTTGTGCTCCACTGAGCAACTTTCCTCAGACTCTTTAATGACCTCAAAACTTGGACACATAAATCCGCAACTATCTGCATCGTTACAACAAGAAGAACGGATAATTTGTTCTCAGTCATTTGCATAAGCTGACCTTTTTACAATTGTTCCGAGGCCATTTTTCATGCTGTGGTAATGTTCTTTTCCACACTCCATTCTTTGTGTGTTTGCATCTTCACTTGTTGCCACCTGCCCACAGCGCCAACACACCAGCTAACAGTGTGTGTGTGTGTGTGTGTGTGTGTGTGTGTGTGTGTGTGTGTGTGTGTGTGTGTGTGTGTGTGTGTGTGTGTGTGTGTGTGTGTGTGTGTGTGTGTGTGTGTGTGTGTGTGTGTGTGGACAGAGTACCTGATGTAAAACACATGCTTTGTGACAGAGAGGGTTGTTAAGATACTGTGAACTTTTCCAAATATGTCAGAATTAATAGCATGGAAATATGTGTAGAACACTCCAGCTGGAACTGCAGTTACAACAAATGCCATCTTGACTTATTTCACTGCCTTTAAGCAGGATGTGACTTTAGCGAGGAGTTGGAATGAGGACACTCCCAGGAGGGGATGAAGCATTTACATATTCTGCTCTGTACCTCAGACTGTAAATGATCAGGTGGTGTGGTTCATGTTGAAAAGGTGACGCTTGCATATTCTAGATATTTTACCCCAAAGAAGAAAGTAATAATAATAATTCCTTGCATTTATTAAAGCTCTTCTCCAGTGCTCAAAGCGCTTTACAGATACACATTACACATATACATATTTTTTATATACATGCAATGGTCAGATACTGTGGACAATACCCACAGGAGCAAGTTCAGGTGAAGTGTCTTGCCCAAGGACACAACGGCTTTACAGACGCAGCAGCGGCGGGTTTCACCCCTTGATCTGATGATCATTGCACAGCGCACTGCGCCACACCGTCCATCTTCACGCCTCAAAGTCATCGAGGCGCTTTTACAAGTACACATTGATATCATACATGTTCTGTGGACAATACCCACAGGAGCAAATCCGGGTGAAGTGTCTTGCCCAAGGACACAACGGCCTGACGCAGTGGCGGCAGGAGCGGGTTTCGAACCGGAGTTCCCCAGCACCCCCTTGATCTGATGATCAGATGCACAGACCACTGCGCCACCCGTCCAAGTGTAGGAATGGTTTTACATTTAAGGAAATATTCACGTCTGCTTTTTTGCAGAGAAGAGATTTAGAAATTGAACTTTATTGTCATAATACTTGCAAACATCAACATAGTTTGGTGAGATTAGCATATAGAGTGAAAGCAACAGGAAACAGGAACCTGACTTTAAAAACAATGCTACGATCTATTTGATCTGCACAATTGTTCCTGCTTTTTAAACTCATACATATACAGAAATGTAAAAATTATAATGTGTGATTCTGGGCAGATATGTATTGATGAACAACACTCCAGATATGGTGCGGTAGTGGGCGGGTAACCAAGCCGGATGCATTAAAGAGGAACTCTTCGTGTAGGTCTTAGGGTGAACTACTTCATATGTGATTTGAATGATTGTATAAAGCCCGATGAATGGCCTCAAGTGAGGTCGCACCTCATGACACTGCATTGGTTAGATCCTATTGGGTAGAAAGCAACACTGGGCAATCAAGGGGCCAAAAACTCAAATGAGTTTAAAAAACGATATATTGTCAGTACATGTAAACTTTACTAAAACACCAAATTAGTTTAAATTAAGTATTAAATATTACACAACTGTTAAAATACTTCAAATATATGAATGCCAGTCCACACCATGTTCATCTTGGCTCCCAGGTGTGTGTCATGTAATCAACAAGCTGGAAGTCAGTCCGTTGAAATGACGCAGCAAATTGAAACATGTCAAAAATCACAATAAATATTTAAACATTAAAGCGTTCCATAAAATCGAACTGAAAATCAAAGTATAAAAACACACTTTACAACACATACAATAAATAAACCAAATAAAATACTTCACCATGTGACACTAGCATAGCAAACATGAATTTCACACCTTTGTCCAGGTGCATTGTGGAGCCAGGTTGTTGGTTAAGGGGCGGGACATCTCTAAGCAGTTGACCAATCACAACAGAGCCGGCCAGCTAACCAATCAGAGCAGACTGGGCTCTGGTTTCAGACAGAGGGGGAAAAGAGGTGCTGCAGCACAGACAGTATGAGAAAAATAAAGAGTTTTTTGAACATTAAAGCATGGAGACATGTAGAGACACTACATACTGATATACACCTGAACATCAGCAGGAGAGGACTCTTTAAAGTAGAGACACTACATACTGATATACACCTGAACATCAGCAGGAGAGGACTCTTTAAAGTAGAGACACTACATACTGATATACACCTGAACATCAGCAGGAGAGGACTCTTTAAAGTAGAGACACTACATACTGATATACACCTGACCATCAGCAGGAGAGGACTCTTTAAAGTAGAGACACTACATACTGATATACACCTGAACATCAGCAGGAGAGGACTCTTTAAAGTAGAGACACTACATACTGATATACACCTGAACATCAGCAGGAGAGGACTCTTTAAAGTAGAGACACTACATACTGATATACACCTGAACATCAGCAGGAGAGGACTCTTTAAAGTAGAGACACTACATACTGATATACACCTGAACATCAGCAGGAGAGGACTCTTTAAAGTAGAGACACTACATACTGATATACACCTGAACATCAACAGGAGAGGACTCTTTAAAGTAGAAACACTACATACTGATATACACCTGAACATCAGCAGGAGAGGACTCTTTAAAGTAGAGACACTACATACTGATATACACCTGAACATCAGCAGGAGAGGACTCTTTAAAGTAGAGACACTACATACTGATATACACCTGAACATCAGCAGGAGAGGACTCTTTAAAGTAGAGACACTACATACTGATATACACCTGAACATCAGCAGGAGAGGACTCTTTAAAGTAGAGACACTACATACTGATATACACCTGAACATCAGCAGGAGAGGACTCTTTAAAGTAGAGACACTACATACTGATATACACCTGAACATCAACAGGAGAGGACTCTTTAAAGTAGAGACACTACATACTGATATACACCTGAACATCAGCAGGAGAGGACTCTTTAAAGTAGAGACACTACATACTGATATACACCTGAACATCAGCAGGAGAGGACTCTTTAAAGTAGAGACACTACATACTGATATACACCTGAACATCAGCAGGAGAGGACTCTTTAAAGTAGAGACACTACATACTGATATATACCTGAACATCAGCAGGAGAGGACTCTTTAAAGTAGAGACACTACATACTGATATACACCTGAACATCAGCAGGAGAGGACTCTTTAAAGTAGAGACACTACATACTGATATACACCTGAACATCAGCAGGAGAGGACTCTTTAAAGTAGAGACACTACATACTGATATACACCTGAACATCAGCAGGAGAGGACTCTTTAAAGTAGAGACACTACATACTGATATACACCTGAACATCAGCAGGAGAGGACTCTTTAAAGTAGAGACACTACATACTGATATACACCTGAACATCAGCAGGAGAGGACTCTTTAAAGTAGAGACACTACATACTGATATACACCTGAACATCAGCAGGAGAGGACTCTTTAAAGTAGAGACACTACATACTGATATACACCTGAACATCAGCAGGAGAGGACTCTTTAAAGTAGAGACACTACATACTGATATACACCTGAACATCAGCAGGAGAGGACTCTTTAAAGTAGAGACACTACATACTGATATACACCTGAACATCAGCAGAATAAATCACGAGTATTGACGCACAAAAATACATCTCTAAATTATCCTATCTCACTCGCTTTGCTTATCCTATACACTTATAAATTAAAAGCCCTGTTTATCAAGTTTCCAATCAGTAAATAGATGCTTGTCAGTGTAGAAAGAGATAAGGACGCATTAAATCTCTTTCTTGTTAACAGCAGCCACTTAGCTGTCAGACATAGCATCTGTTAGCATTAACCTCAGCATGATACATGGTGTTCCACCCCAACAGGCTCTCATCCTAATTCTGTGCACGCACCGTGTTCCACAACAAGGTGAAATGACTTCTCTGCAAAGGCACCCCCAAAAGTAACAGGTGAACAAATTGAGGAGGGACCGGAAGGAGAAATTGGTAGAGCAAGAATCGATAAGTCATTTCAGACAGCTGGAGATACGGTCACACGTCGGGAGAGGTTATTTGGAAAGCCAAATAAATAAAGGCAGAATGTGGGAGTGATAATGTAAATGTATGATAATGCTGTTGAAAGTTTGCCTTGTGTAGGAGACAGAGAGGGACAGAATGCCTCACAATACACACTAACACACTCTTACACTGACACACACACACACACACACACACACACACACACACACACACACACACACACACACACACACACACACACACAAGGACGCCGTACCCCGTTTCTCCAATCTAATTTTGGTGGAGATGAGATGGGAGATGAGCTGCGGGGGGAGGGGGAGGGCAGGGGATGGGGAGCATTTTAAATTACAAGATCCAGAAACAGATTGCTTTATTATCCATCTCCAGCAATATCACACACACACACACACACACACACACACACACACACACACACACACACACACACACACACACACACACACACACACACACACACACACACACACACACACACACACACACACACACACACACACACACACACACACACACACACACAGTCATGCAATCTGCTGTCACACTATATATATTCTATTACTGTTCCATTCCATATCTGCAGTATTAAGACACGCAGCTGTTCGCTGGTGTGTTGGCGCTGTGTGCGGGTGACAACAAGAGAAGATGCAAGTGTGAAAAAGAAAATGAACACAGAATGAAAAATGGCCTTTATGCAAATTACTGAGAAGGAATTATCCGTTCTTCTTGTTGTAACGATGCAGATAGTCGTGGATTTAATTGTCTACGTTTTGAGGTCATTAAAGTGTCTGAGGAAAGTTGCTCAGTGGAGCACAAAGCCCAAAATGGATTGACTGTGGATTTGAAAAGTACCCGGATCAACCAGTCACGTGTACTTGAGTTTTCCTTAAGCCCCGCCTCCAATCTGTCGCTCTGGGCTCAGTGAAATGAATGTAGAGGGAATATAACTCTGGGTCTTTAGGACCCTACTGATTTAAATAAGGGCTATTAAAGTGTTCGTGCTGAATAGTTCATTAGAGAATAATTATACGTTGATTTTCAGACATCTCTTTCCCGATGTAAGTCAACGGGAAGAAGTATTTTGGGCCTTATGACGTTACACTGACATCAAAGTGTAGTACCATGGTTTGGCCACTATGAACATTTGCTTCAATGGCTGGTGCATTTCCATCGGTGTCCATAGAGCAGGTTGAGTTTTTCTTTAGACTCCGATTCGTTACCGTAGCCTCACAGCCAGTCTCTGATAAGTTGAATGAATGGAGAGGGAGACAAATTCAGCTTGTAGCACATTTAACGACTTTTAGACCTTAATGATTTAAATAAGAGCTATTCAAGTGTTCGTCCTGGCAAGTTGATTTGCGTTTTATTTTCTATTATCCACTCTACAGACGTCTCTTTCCTAATGTAAGTCAATAGGAGTTAGTATTTGGGGCCCAATGAGTCAAGGACTGTAGGACGTGGTAGTGCCACTGTTTGGCCGCTATGTAAAATGTTCTTGTTATGTTTATTTGCATTAAAACTTATATGCTATACATATAGTTTGACTTCTTGACAGTTCCAAAAACAAGATGAAGTGAGTATTAATGGAGAGCATGAGCACTCAATCTTAATCTGTAAGAAGAGAGTTAAAAGGGACAGAAACAAAACTGAATTTGCTATGTGACTCAGTTATACAGTATGTCACTTATAGTCTTATTAGGCGCTTTCACACCGCAGTACTTTTCCCACAACGGTTCATCCGAAATGAAAGAGTTCTCATGAACTAAGTACAGATCGCGTTCACACCGGAATAAGTCCCTGAGGGAGGATTAGGCAAATGAAGCCGCTGACGTCACTTCTTCTTCTTCTGCTTTGGGTTTACTGGCAGGCCGTAAAACCACTTCACGGCGTATACTGCCGCCCAAAGTCCCCGGCCGGAAGTCCCCGGAGTTGGGGACACTACACGAGTAAATCACCAGAACGCCGACACCTCCTCATCTCCACCGCTCCCATGTTTTATTTTGTGTTGCCATAAGTTAGTCTCTCTGCGTTTGTGCGCTGGGCTAATGCTAATGCTAATAATGCTAATGCGAGGAAAATAAAATGGCGGCTTCACAACACTTTTTGGGAGTTTTACGGGGCGTGGTTTTCAATCCGCCCAGCCAATCAGAAATAGGAACCTTTTCCCCCCACGAAAGCCCCTGCTCTCTAGCAGGGACGGAAAAGGGGGTACAAAGGTTCTCATGAACTAATTTTAGTTCTGGATTTTTTTTGTGTGAACGCGACATTTCGGAACTAAAGCGGGAAAATTACTGCGATGTGAACGCGCCTATTGTGTCGGAAAACTGCATCTAATCCTCATGCTTTCTCAGATGCTGAAACTAAAACAGAAATGCACAAGATGGGAATACTTTTTTTGCCAATTTGCGGGAACCATCCCTCTAAAGTGGATTTTCTGTTGCCAACAGCTGAAATTATTCTGCTTTTACTGACTCTACAACAGAATACAAAGACATCAGAAGCTTCTCTGAAGCATCTCAGGCAACAGAAACAAAAACCACAAATGATGCAATCCCTCTGGAACCAACTAGGAATCAATGTATTCCCACGTTAAAAACTTCCCAAAATACCTCAAAGCAGAAGGAATCGAGCAGAAATGAGAAAAACGCAAATGTGCTTTTGTTTTGGCCATCGCTAAGGGCCGATGTGTGATTATTGAAAATGCCACACAATAATAGAGGGATTCTGTCCAAGTGTGGTCAGCTCACATGGCAGACAGAAATAATCCATCAGAGACAGAGCAGCAATCACCATCCTCTTCTCATTTGAATCACAATGGACAATTACAGAGGCGAGCTGTGGAAGAAATGTCTACAAAGCCCGTCTTCAGAGAATCGCCTCATCTCCCTCGCTCTCTTGTCTCTCTCTCTGTATTTCCTCTGCCTCTCCATCACTTTATTCTCCTCCTCTGTCTCCCTCCAGAGCAGCATAAAGCGTGCTGTTTGTTTTCCCTCCATCGCACAAAAGAAAATCTTGGTGCAAAGACGTGTGTAATCCCTCCAAAGTAAATAGGAATAAAGCTCGCAGTCGCTCTCTCTCAGAGGACCCGATGATAAGTCTGCAGTGTGATGTGTTGACACAGCGGTAATTTAAAAAGCAAAATCCAGACCGTCGCACTGTTTATAAAGGAATTACTGCTGCTGCAGCTTCCATCCTGCACACACGTCGTACGTTCATGTTGTAGTTTATTCTCCATTGGCCGCTAAATGGAACCAAATAGCAGTGACGAACTGTGTCTATCACAACTGGACCTTCTGTAGACGCCCCCCCCCCCCCGCGGCATTATAATGTCCGTCTTTTCACTGAATTGTCGTCTTGAAAAGGGCACTCACAACAATTCCGCAACAACTTCATCTCCACCTGTTGCACTTGTCCTTTCAACGTTAAAAACAAACAATAAAACGGCATGAATTGCTTCGTCGCATTCGTCTAGATCCTCTGACTCGAGCCAGTTAACGAGCGGGCCTTCTAGAACACCCTGGAACCGAGGAGAACTCTGAAAGAACACGCCCATTGGCTACACATCAATATCTGATTGGTTGATCAAACTGTCAGTCCAAAGGTACGCTCTCATTCAGTGCAACGGCCAGGGCATTCGATCAAGGATGTAGAATACCTTGAAGGATATTCGACCCAGAGACCCAGAACGAGATCTGATTGGTTGCTTTCTTTTCTAACACAAAACCACTGAAATGCGTAGTGCATGGTCCGAGAAGGACAAACAAATCAACACTGTAATATTACAGATCAACAACACGGATACCATTCTCATTTATTCATTTTATATACATTTTATTTATATAATTAAATCGATGTTTTGTTTGTTTTATCCGAGTGTTCCGGGGTATTCTCTGAACACCTTGAAGGCCCTGACGGGTCGCCACTGCCAAATGGATGATATCTCACTTTTTCAGTATTAAGTATGAAGTGAAATCAGATTGCAGGATTCTTTTGTAGATCCAACATCTCTTTAGATCCAATCATCATTAATAGATCATCCATTTTAATAATTGACTTTATTCTAATGCATACTCAATACTTGCTGGCTGGACAGGGTAAGGGGTGACCCTCCAACCACGTATCTATTTTGCAATTAACATGTTTTGATTCACCATCAGATGCTTTTTCGTACTTTAAATAATGGGCATAAGAAACGTGAAAATCTAGCGGTAGAACTTGTTAAAAGTGCTATGACCTTGGTCAGAATATATAAACTGGCATGCTGATTAGAAATGTTGTACACGGCTAACTGCATTAATGCACAAATGAGAGTGTATCTCAAATAAAAATAACAGCCAATAACGTCAGACAAACTCTGAAGATAATCATTTATCAATATCATATTCCATGTACTTGTATATAGACTCTTCTTGCACTATTTATATTGTATTTGTATTTACTTGCACATCTCAAAACATTCTCTTGTATTATTTGTATTTGTTTTTATTTGTTCTATGTCCTATATGTATATTCATGTTGCTCTGCTGAAGGTTAATCCAATGTCTCTGTGTCCCTTTGAAATGATTACTGATAATCCATCACCATATTTATCAATCAATCAATCAATCAATCAATCTTTATTTATATAGCCCAATATCACAAATGTTACATTTGTCTCAGTGGACATCACAGTGTGTACAGAATATCAGTATGACAATACGACATCCTCTGTCCTTAGACCCTCTGTCCTCAGACCCTCTGTCCTTAGACCCTCTGTCCTTAGACCCTCACATCGTACAAGGAAAAACTTCCGGAGAAAACCCACAGTTTAAAGGGAACATGGGAGAAACCTCAGGGAGAGCAACAGAGGAGGGATCCCTCTCCCAGGACGGACAGACGTGCAATAGATGCCGTGTGTAAATTGAAAAGATAATACATTTGCAACATAGGTAGACCACATGTTTACATTACATTACATTACATTATACATGTGTGTATAATAGGAAGATGAATCCATTTATGGCAATAAGCCTAGTTTTCAGAGCGTAGCGTAGCTTTCGGTTTGGGCAAACTGCGTGCGCATCACTCTCACTCCTCAATGGTAACGTGTAGGTGGATTTAGGAACCTCCCCTTCGATTCTATTGGCTCTGACGGTTCAAAAGAGATGTCAATCACCAAAATCGACCAATGGGTTCCAGAGACACGGCAAATCCACCCAAATGACCCCAGAAGTGGTTTTCCTTTGCTAAACCTCTCTAAAAAGGTCAAAAGTCACTTGCTTTGCATCAATCTTGATACAGGGTACTTATCATATGTTATAGTTTGTATTCCTAAAGCTTTTAGTCTACCATCCCATCATTCAAGGGTGGTTTTCACTATAAGTAATGGTTTATTTGGACGGACACAATCATTTATGTTCAATCTGAATTTACTTAAACTAAAAATAAATCTATATTGATTCTGACTTGTCTACATCCAACTCACAGGTTTATCATTGCTTTGAGAACAAAGATTATTACTGTACCCCTTTTAGAAGTGAAGTAATTTGTTCTGGGAATGTCATTTTCGAGACCTGAAAACCCGGCTCGGGGCTTAACAGGTTAATACTAGAGCCGGGACTCGATTAAAAAAAATTAATCTAATTAATTAGAGGCTTTGTAATTAATTAATCGAAATGAATCGCATTTTTAATCAAATATACATATTTGACCTGAGAACAGTGAGAAGCAGTTTCCACATGGATGTTACTCCAAGTGGTCGACAGTCGAGTGCAGTCCAGTGAGCCAGGGAGCTGGTTATTCTCTCAGACGTGGACTGACTTATCCTGGCCCTGAAACCAGTCATCTGGTTGAGTGTGGGTTGGGTCAGGGTGTGGTTCCTTGCACTCGGAGTCGGGCTAACGTCCACGCTAGCTGCTACATGCTTTGCATTTAGGTGATACTTTAGGCTTGATGTGCTGCGGTGATATGCAAATTCCTTTTTGCATGATTTGCACACAACCGTGCTCTTATCGACGCTTCCACCCGTCCGTTTTTTAAAACAAAATGTCCCATCCACGGGGCCGACCAAAGCGGTCTCATCAGCTTGTTCGTTCATGTTTGACTATTGTTCACCGTGGTTTGTTGTTGTTTGAAGTCCCATGCTGAAGTCATGAACGTTAGTTGGTGCTCCAGTATAATCGGTACGCTTGAAACTCATCCAGTGAGAAACGTTCCGCTGTGCAAAAATAAGTGCGATTAAAATGCGTTAATTTTTGTGTAATTAATTAATCTTAATTAACGCGTTAAAGTCCCGGCCCTAGTTAATACACATCCTTTTACTCGTTTAACACAAAAAGCATTGCATGGCAACTTTCAGTACCTCTTACATTTGGAAACACAACGCTACAGACACATTGAAATCAGTGCAGCTCTGGTTTTCACCACCAAATAGCTCCTCTAATCAAGTTAACATCTCACATCTGCAGAGTTGAGAGCAGAGTGGACATCCAGCTGTGGTCTGTTATCCGCAGTGTAACCAGGCTGGACAAGAAAACCCGTGATTTCCACCCTGCTGGAGGAATCACCGTCTGGCTGATAATCCCTTTCCTTCTCTCTCCGTCTAGTGTCTGTCTTCACCTTGTTGTCTCTGCCTTTGTTTAAGAAAAGGATTGGAAATACATGAGGAGGATGAATAACAAGGAGAGGAAGAGAACGAGAGACATTTCTGTGCTTTTTCTCTCTCCTCTTTTCTCTTTCGTGTTCCCTCTCTCTCCCTCGCTCCCTAATTAAGTTATCTTTCTTCTCGTGTCATGGTTTTCTCCGGTCTCACTTCAGATAAACAACACTTGGCAGCAACAAAAGCTAGAAGTAAAAAAAACCTCTGCAGAGTCTGCTCGGGAAAGAGAACGACTATATCTCTCTCAATTTCCCTTGTATCACCTCGGTTGCTTCAGCTCTGGATATAAAGGGAAATGTCACCTTCACTCTGACCGCTAAGGTCTTTGGAGAACCGTCTTTCATGTGGGGCATACGCGTCAGGTAATTAGAGAGATAGCATTTAAATTGAAATGTCTTCCACACCTGCGACTTGACTGATTTTTTGGCTTTGGATATTTTGGTATTAAAACTGCCAGTAGCTGTTTTAATAAGAAGAGGCACCTGCTCTCCACTGCACCTGTGTGGTTCAATTCCCAGCAGTGGAGCTTCCTTATTGGCTGTTATCAGCTGCTGGGGGATCAGACAATGTTTTGGTGCAACTTATTTTGCTGGATCTTTCTTGTCTTGGCGATTCAAACTAATGACAAGTCTTAAAGTATTAGAAAGGGTTGGTCAGTGAGCAGCTGTGAACGTTGAGCACCGGGTGAATTCCTGCTATCCTCTTTCCAGTCAAAGTATAGAACAAAGATGGAAACGCAATCTGATACCTTGAAATACTATAACAATTACAAAAACCACATGTGGCGTTGTTATATAACAATACCAGCACACTGAAACCAAAAGCCGTCACTGACACTAAGAATTTCTACTATCTTTTTTAGTGTGTGTGTGTGTGTGTGTGTACTAGCATTACTATACTTGTGGGGACCTACATCTGTTTACATAGTCATGTGTGGGGACTCGCCTCCCTTATGGGGACAAATTGGAGGACCCCATAAGGGGAATCATTAATTTTAGGCTGCGACCAACAATCACTTTGGTTAGCAGTCAGTTTAATATTATAGAAAGCAAAGAACATTTTAAAATAGTTTGAGAAGCTAAAAACTGCATTTTGGGCCATTTGTGTAAAATACATCCCTTTGAAGATGAATCAAAATAGTTGGCAATTATTAATATAAATCGAATAGCCATTGCTGCTCAAATGTATCAGGCATTTATATGACACTGTGCTTAAATCAACACAACAACTTACACACAACTACACTCACAGTCTGATCATTACCAAGTACACCAGGAGTCTCTGAAGGTCTTCAGATGAACTGCAGACGGCTCGCTGGACTTGGATTCTGTTGTTTTGCTTTATTAGACTTCACGGGTCAGAGCGGCCACGTTTGACCTATGACCCGCTCCTCTCCAGACGACACGGGACGCACTACAGTAACATTTAGATTAAAGTTCACTCGCGAGCCAACATTAGTCTTGTAATATTCTGACCCGAACTCCAACTCCTGCCTGCCCCCCCTCTGCCTGCTGCTGCTCAGTGTTAGGTGTAACCTTCCTGTGCCCTTGCCAGGGGTGTGTGTGTGTGTGCGTGTGTGTGTGTGCGTGGTGTCCTAGCTGCAGCTGGCCTGTGTGTTCATTTCTCTCTGAAAACAAGCTCAGCTCCACAGTTCCTCTGACCTCGCTAACTTTATGAGCTCGTACATGTGGTGGAAATTCCACACTTACTCACCTTCTGGTAAGAAAAGATCAAATACACAAGCTCAGACCAAAGTGGTGGACTTATCTGTCCTGTACCACTGATGCAGCCAGAATCTGACACAGACAAGCAATGACTGTATACCGATGAGAGCAGATAACAAAGGGGACATAAGACAGGTAACATGCCTGACCAAGTGGTCAAGTGGAGTGCACGAGAACAGAAGGTGGCCAGTCTTTTGTATTAAGGCGTGATGCAGCCGGGAACGAGCCCTAGTTTACGTTAGGACTGGTTCATTCAAACTGCAGGACATAAAAGAAGGACGTTTACATACTTAATGAGACTTAATGATACATACTACACACACACACACACTATACACACAGCAGCTCACACACTCCTGCTCGTTTCAGCTGTGGTGTGTGATCCTCCGCAGGCTGCTGGTTGAAGTCGGAGGAGACGGTGGCGATGAAGACGAAGAGAGCTGACTTTGCTTCTGCTTTCCTGCGAGGACGCATGGTGGTGGCAGGAGGACTGGGTGAGAGACACTTTGACGGTTTATTAAGATGACCAAACCTACATGTTTAGGGTAATTAAAGCCAAAAAAGGGAATGTTATGAACATGTCTTGATGACTCGTCTGGTATAGTACAAGATGTAGTCAGAATGCTGTTTTGAAACCATTTTAATTTCTTTAATGGCAGCACAACATGACACCAGATGCTGTATACATTTAAACAAAACACATCATTATATGAAATAAATGACCGTACTAAGTAGGCAGTAGGATACCGAAGTATTTGTGGGGCAATTATATGAAATAACCCTTTATTCCGACACATGCAGGAATTGGTCAAATTTGACCCCGGGACAACAGGAAGGTTAATGTAAGATCACAACAAATCCCAAATAAACAATTTTCCAACTTGGGATCAATAAAGTTTATATAATCTAGTTCAATCTCGTCTAATCTTAACGAGTGTTTATGTGAGTACATGTATGTGATAACAAATGCAACATCTGAGTCCAGCGGGAAGGTATCAATCAATCAATCAATGTTTATTTATATAGCCCAATAATAGGTTTCAGCATTAAATAAAAACGGATGCCTTTTTGTTGTAAGATCTCCTTTGAAAGAGACACCTGAGAAATACCCGATATCCCAGTCAGTGAACTACCACAGCCTATAAGGGACAATCTAAGGAGCCGGGGGAAGTGTGGAATGTGACGTCTGTCTGGAAAAAAAGAATTACCAAGGTCAAAGTCGTACATTTACAAGAGAGGTTGATCCCCACTGAAGACAACATGTTGATGTGTGCTAGGGAAAGATGCCTAACCCAAAGGTGTGTGTGAATGTGTGTCCGTGTTACAGTGTGTGTGAACGGGTCAATGCTGACTTCAACCGGCAAGGACACCTCCAATGTTGCACTTTTAAAAGGCTGCTTTTTCCCATTTGATCTTGAGAACGGCAACCTCAATTAGAATGGTGTGTGTGTGTGTGTGTGTGTGTGTGTGTGTGTGTGTGTGTGTGTGTGTGTGTGTGTGTGTGTGTGTGTGTGTGTGTGTGTGTGTGTGTGTGTGTGTGTGTGTGTGTGTGGTGTGTGTGTGTGTGTGTGTGGTGTGTGTGTGTGTGTGTGTGTGTGTGTGTGTGTGTGTGTGTGTGTGTGTGTGTGTGTGTGTGTGTGTGTGTGTGTGTGTGTGTGTGTGTGTGTGTGTGTGTGTGTGTGTGTGTGTGTGTGTGTGTGCAGGTCACGAGCCCTCGGCCCTGGACACAGTGGAGGCCTTCCACCCTCAGAAGAAGAAGTGGGAGAGGTTGTCTCCCATGAACTCCCCCCGATGCTCCACCTCCTCCATCGTCATCAGGGACCGCCTGCTGGTGGTGGGGGGCGTCAACCAGGTATATACCTTTACTACCAGATGTTAAACAGTTACTCACACATTACCAGTTCATACTGACTCAGAGATATCCATCACCAACGACGACAGGTGCTCCTGCTCAGTGTGTCAGTCCACGGCTGTGAGCAGGGTTAGGAGGGTTACTGTGTTACAATCCAAGTGTCCAAATATAAAAAGAATGTAACTTTGCTTTTGGATTAACTCAACGTCAAATGCAATGAAAAAAAACTGCCATTATGGCAAAAATACATCACTTTGAAGGCGAATCAAACTAGTTGGGGATTATCAATATAAGTTGAATTATCAGTGCTGCTCAAATGTAATGTATCAGGCATTTATATGACGCTGTTCTTAATTCATTGCTACAACATACACACACCTACAGCCACACTTACTTAGACAAGTACACCAGGAGTCTGAAGGTCTTCAGATGAACTGCAGACGGCTCGCTGGACTTGGATCCTGTTGTTTTGCTTTATTAGACTGCACGGGTCAGAGCGGCCACGTCTGACCTATGACCCGCTCCTCTCCAGACGACACAGGAAGAACGGGAGTTACATTTCGATTAAAGCTCACCCCTGAAAAAGAAGAGCCAATGTAATATTATATAACAAATATATATAGTGTATTATATAAGTCAACAGAACAATGTGACCTTAGAAAAGAAGAAACCGAGATATTTAGGATCAAAAATGTCATTATTTAAAAGGAAACCCTGCCTCTCATGCAGCCGACACTCCAGCACTGAAACATGAGCACATACTGAGGTTTAAAAAGCAGAATTAAAATCTGAGTTGAAAATGCTCCGTTTCAGTTTAACACATACGGAGCCCTGGAGGGTTCACAGAGAGAAAAATAAATAAAACGTGGCCACGCTTTAGTAACTCGTGCGCACGCATGCGCCCCGGTGACAGGACATATCCTTCATAAAACGAGGGGGAATACTCTGGTAGTTCGATGTGTGTAGAGGTGTGTGTGGTTAAACGTAGCAGCCTCGATCTCTATCCAGCGGTTCTAATGAAGGGCAACGCAGTGAAGTAAACAGTAAAAGGCACCGCTCTTTGCAGCTGGTGCTGCTCTTCTCAGATTCTGCTGAGGTACACGTTACTGCCTCCCTGTAGACGAAGCCAGTTCAACAGACCCTGCATATGTTTGATTTACCCGGCTTAACTAACCCTAACAAACGCGATGTCGCTAAGCGGTCCTACGAAGCTGGTTAACTCAGCGAATCAACCAGGGTTTCTCTGTCCGGCTGAGAGCGCGTTCACGTGAAAGGGACGGGGTTACCAACATTTGACCAATCACAAACATGGAGACGCGTGCTGACAGCGCAGCGTCATACTTCATGAATGAATAGTGTAACTGTAAATAGCAAATCCTGCTTCGTAGTACAGGCCACTGGTGCCACAGAGATTTCATAAAGTGAAGGATGTTTTCCTTCTATAAAACAGCTGTGGGCCGCAGCAGATTCTGTGAGTCACGGACAGGAATCCCTCAATTTAAATAAATGATGCCACGCTTTAGTAACTCGTGCGCACGCTTTAGTAACTCGTGCGCACGCTTTAGTAACTCGTGCGCACGAGTTACTAAAGCGTGCGCACGAGTTACTAAAGCGTGGCCACGTTTTATTTATTTGTCTCTCAATGAACCCTCCAGGGGCCTGTACTGCGAACCTGGTTCAACCTAGCCTGGATATGTTTGAGTTAGCCGGTTGGCCTAATCCAAAACATACGCGCTCTCGCTAAACTGTACTACGACGCTGGTTATCAAGTGGATCGCTCAAGCCAGCCGTGTCCTATCTAGTTAGGTGCGCGTTCACATGAAAGGGGTGGTATCTGGAGCATTCGACCAATCACAAACATGGAGAAGCGCACTGACAGCGCAGCGTCATACTTCCTGAATGAAAAGTGCACTTTAATATTAGTCAAAAATGAAGAAGTTAAACTTTAAACATCCATGACTTAAACACTTGATCCAGGATCAGAGCCTCATAGCTGCACCTGCAAGGTGAATACAGCTGGGAACAGAACAAGTGTTTGAATGCATTCATTAACAGGTTTATGATATCACTGCCTCCTCTAAAACACGATCTGACTTCAATTACATTTGTCTCGAGTGTTTCGTCAACTTATGTGTTGCTTAAAATAATACTTCTGCATACAGTATGTGACGCTGTGAGTGTTGCACGGCCAGACACGGCTCAGCTGACTCAGATCAGGAGATATGATACATTATGAAGTGATATGCCGCGGACTGTACTTAATGTACTCTGATCCGGTTACTGATGTTGTGGCCGATATTTAAGTGCTTTCTTAACGCTAATGTTATAATAGTCAGATTGCTCTGAAGATGGAGGTGATATTCTATTCATGTTCACGTTCACACAGTCGGTGATTTTTGCCGGCCGTCTTTCCTGCAACGGCAGCTTTTCTGTATTTCCTTTCTCCTGTAATATGACTTGATCGCTTTAAACTCCGCACCCTGAGCTCTGATTGGTCAGCAGGCGGTGCTTTCACTGAGTTGAGCTCTTAGCCTGCAACCTAACCTGGTCCCGACCAGGTTAGCTGCTTAGCATATATTACCATGGAGATCTAGCCTGCTAAAAAGAGAACCAGCTTCGGATGACCGGAAAGCCGGAGTTTTCCCTGAATTTAGCCGGCTAAGCAAAAATCCTGCTTCGCAGTATACCCCCCAGGGCTCCGTAAACACACACAGTTAAAGGTGGGGTAGGTAAGTTTCAGAAACCGGCTCGAGATACACTTTTTGTTATATTCCATGGAATGCTCTTAACATCCCGATAGCAATGAATATCTGAAGTGCTTTGACAACAAATCCACAAAAAAATGTCATCTGTAGAAGCCGTAATACTGTAAAAAGTACGGCCCGGCTAAACGGACTGGATGGCCTACCTGCCTGTCAGCCTTCCATCGGGGCACAAACTTATCGCGTGCCCTCATTGGTCATGTGCGCGTTCGTGTGTGTTGGAGGAGGGGCTCTGTGAGGAAGTAGCAGATTTTCTCCGGTTGTGTATTTTCAAATTCTAGCGATCTCGAGCCGGTTTCTCAAATGTACCTACCCCACCTTTAAGCTCACACACACTATTTTATGAACATATAGATTCACCTGCTGAATTAGAAACAGAACAAAAGAAGCAAAGAAAGTGGAAACTATAAAGCAGATTCAGGCAGTAGAAGTATTCACACTGAAAGTATTATCCTACAGAACAGTACAGCTCACAGAGAAGAGATAACATCGTTTTTACTCAGACTGTAATCCTGCTAGTAAACCCCATTTAAATATATAATCTGATTACATCTACAGCTACCTTTTTTGAATGACACACATGTGATCCGTGCTCCCTAAACCTCTGAATGATCTCTCTGTCTCGCGTGCAGGTTCCCAGCTCAGCCCATGAGATCCTGTATGTAAAGGAAGAAGAGTATCTGTAGCCTTCCGTAATGGACACCAGCCATCAGACTGTCTTTGGTCGCATGGGAAGCACGGAGAGAGACATGGAGGGAGGGTCGGTAATATGAGAGGCGACATCGCCCCCTGCTGGCCGCTGCTGGATCAAACACATGCACAATGGAGGAGCTGGCTCTTTCTTTAAACGAGTTGTTTCCGGATACTTTGATTACTTGTGCGATGTACGTTGCAGTGCATACATGGAGGAGGAGCTATAGAATAGGATTAGGAGGGAGGAACCCCTCTGTAATGGCCACACATACACAGCACACACAGTGACATTTGTTCTCCGCTCTTAACCCATCCAGCGCCAGGAGTCTAGTACTAGGAGCAGTGGGCAGCTAGTGTACAGCACCCGGAGTGAACGAGGTTGTCCGGTGCCTTGCTCAAGGGCACCACGGCAGGGCAGGAGGTGAACTGGGACCTCTCCAAGTAGCAGTCCACACTCCATATGTAGGTCTGGTCGGGGACTTGAACCGGCGACCCTACGGCTCACAGCCCCTACTGACTGAGCCACTGCAACTATTGTGTAGCCTGTATGTCTAGTGTTGTAGACAGAAAATACACAGAAGACCTGTTTGACGGAATAATATGCATTTCATGTTTGGTTTTGTGAAGGGATGCACGATCGTCTTCAGCCAATACTAATGATAACCTGTTTTCTCATGACTGGTGACTTTATTTCACATCCTTAAAGAAGAGCATGAAGTGTAGTGAATGCACACAGAGAGGGTTAGAAAGGCTAAGATGTAGAGAGCAAAGACGAGTGATTTAAGATTAGAAAGCTCTGACATAACCATATCTAACAAGTCCTGATTCAGTTACTTTGTATTGTTACACGGCTTAGTTGGATACTCGACTCTGATTGGCCAATTGGACGTGTCAGAGGTTGTTAATACTCGATATAACACCGCTGCTAGGCAAAATGATGACCGTTGCTAAGGAAGATCAAGGGAGAGACTTCCTGTCTGTCTTCTTCTGCAGATTTCTCTGACGTCTAGCGCGCTGTTTTTTAATTTCTTATAAGATAAGATTAGAAATAGTTTATTGAACCCGATTTGGGAAGTGCTTGAAACACAAAAACAAGGCATTGCACGTAAGAGAAATTAAGATAAGAAATGTAAACGTCCCAAAATAGAAATAAAACGGCAATAAAAAAGTTGAAAATATACATGTTGAAATACCAATTTGCAGTAAGCACAATATAAAGCAGGATATTGTATACATTAAGTGTGTGAGGAATGGCATTTTAATTAAATATAAGTGTAAAATGTACATAGCGAGTTTAAAACCAGTCTCTTCTCTTGTTCTGTTTTTGTTTTCTTAACTGAGGACAGTTTATCGCCCCCCGTAGGTTGCCCTATGGGGCTAACAAACCCAAATACAGCACAGAAGACACCTTTAAAGTAATATATCATAGGATTACAATCAACCGTGAGAAATGTATACAAATATCCATCCTAGGCTGAGAGACAGCCACAGCAGTGCCCACGCCCCCTCCACGAATATAAAGATGTGTATTCACAAAGTATTCCACTGTGAGTAAACTAATGTTTGTTGTCCACAGCTGACATTAAATTGACCGGACTTCTTTCTGCGGATTGATATGACTGCACATACTGTAGTCCCTCAGGCAACATCCTTAACAACTGTCTGCTAGCGAATATTAGCAGACTTAAAAGGTATTAAAGGTCACCTATTATGCAAAGTCTACTTCTTCATGTCTCTTCCACATCAACATGTGTCCCCTCTTCTTCATGTCTCTTCTACATCAACATGTGTCCCCTCTTCTTCATGTCTCTTCTACATCAACATGTGTCCCCTCTTCTTCACGTCTCTTCTCCATCAACATGTGTCCCCTCTTCTTCATGTCTCTTCTACATCAACATGTGTCCCCTCTTCTTCACGTCTCTTCTACATCAACATGTGTCCCCTCTTCTTCATGTCTCTTCTCCATCAACATGTGTCCCCTCTTCTTCATGTCTCTTCTACATCAACATGTGTCCCCTCTTCTTCATGTCTCTTCTACATCAACATGTGTCCCCTCTTCTTCATGTCTCTTCTACATCAACACGTGTCCCCTCTTCTTCATGTCTCTTCTACATCAACATGTGTCCCCTCTTCTTCATGTCTCTTCTACATCAACATGTGTCCCCTCTTCTTCATGTCTCTTCTACATCAGCATGTGTCCCCTCTTCTCCATGTCTCTTCTACATCAACATGTGTCCCCTCTGTGGAAAGAGACTCTGAAAGTTTCAGGAACAAAGATTCTCTCTCTTTTTGATCCATTTCTATAAAAACCTGTCTGAAAATGAGCTGATCAGATTTTGGCCACTTGATGATGTCATAACGATGTCTTGTCTTGTGTAGCCATTAGCCAATCAGCAACCAAGGTAACCCCCCCCCCCTTATCACCTGGATCTCCTCCTAGAGCACCATTGAGTTCTTTGTAACCAAATGTCTCTCAGAGGGGCGTGGGGAGGGGCTCCTTATTTTCATCTGAAGTAACAGACAGAGAATCAGCACTTTGGAAACAGGGCTGAAACAGAGGGGATTATGGGTAATGCTGCAATGATCTGTTTGGAGCCAATCACTTCAGAGACAGGTTCTGTATATATCTGAGAGCTATAATATATTGATGAAAAACAGTATGATAGGGGAACTTTAATTACCAACGCTTGTTAAGATAATGAAAGCAATCTGGCTCGTTCACAGTAATATTGATTTTGTATTATCTGCTCATGTATATCGTGCATCCCTCGTTTCGTGTGTTTATCTTTGTGATTGCATTTGTAAAAAGTGTGATTTGAACATTGTATTTTAATTAAGTTTAATGACAAGACTGCAATATTTGTATTTACTTAAATAACATTAGCAGAAACTCACAACAAATGAGTAATGTGTGGTTAAAATGTACTGTAACACAATTTGCACTAAAGCAATGAACACTGAATGGGACTTGATTTTAAATTCAATCATTTCTAGTGTATTGTATTGATCACGCTGAGTTGTTACACTGTAACAGTGAACACCTGTTGGTTATGATTACATAGAAGAAACTGTATTCAATATGTGAGTTGTGTATGGGGAGGCAGTACATCGGAATGAGGCGGAAGACAAATAAATTATGGATATTTAAGATAATTATTTTATTCATGTTTTTTTTTTAAGTTTAAATATGCAGATGACGCATTATCTTATTAAATGTATGCTAATTTACTAGAATTTCTTACAGTAATCTGAACGTATGAAATCAAGTTCAATATTGTTGTTGGGAGGGACATTTCTTTATTCATAAAAAAATACATTTCTTTCCGAGTTGATATGATAAGATGCTACACACATCTGGCTATGAATAAAATCTGAATGAAACCCTCGGTCTGATATACTCAGTAACACATTTGGAAAGTTTGCTGTGCTTCTGAAGTGTAGATTTATGGCTCAAGACGTATTACCATCAAACTTCCCCAGCTGATTTCTTTACTAAAATGCATTTGTACAACACACACTCACTCCCTAAGCGTCCAGGAGCGACGTTTGGTCAGGGTCCCGTAGCGTGCAGTTGTGACGCTCCTCGGCTCCTTCAGCGTCATAAAGGGACGCAAATAGCTTTCAACTGATTTCAATGTATTCCCATCTGCGTCGGGATTTGACGCTCATGGAAGCACGGCATTCGTTTGTGTCGGCTGCCCTTAAAGGCAATGTGAGCGTCCATTCCCATTGGATAACGGAGAATTGTACACCCGGAAGTAAGTATTCCTCTTACTGTCGATTGATGTCTCAGTGATATCTGCACTACTCATCGACTAAAAACACCAGATTATCCTTGTTCATTACACAACATTGATTGGTTTGAATTGTGTGCAATGCTTTTGTATTTTTCCCCTTCGATTCGTAGAAACAAATATTTTTTCGGAGGAAAGGTTGGCAGAAGACACTACACTACCCAGAATCCCCAGCTATCGTTTAGGACTACACCATGTGCTCTGTTTGATTAGTTCTCTTTACTCTTTGAAAGTCATCACATGAATGCATTGTAATAAATGGTTCGGCTGCATTAAATATATTACACATCTTTCGTAGTTCTTTATTTGTATTTATCTACAGCAGTGTTTCTCAAACTTTTTCATACCAAGGACCACTTAACCAATAGAAAAATACTCGCGGATCACCTAACTCCACAAATATCCAAACACACATCGTTTTTTACAAATCGCCTGAAAATGGTACAAACAAGTGGCCACATGTGTGATGAAGATGTTGTGCTGGGCTATATCATGCAATCGAAAGTGAAACTTCAGCTCGCTCCATTGCGGAGATATTCCCGCGAGAGTGCGGAAAACTTAAATTTATTTATTTATTTCAAATGTGAAATTTTACCAATATACTCACGGACCACTAGGGGGCACTCACGGACCACCAGTGGTCCGCGGACCACACTTTGAGAAGCACTGATCTACAGAGATCGGGCTCAGAATAGACCGGAAACTATTCATTTACCGTTCAATTTGAATTTCACAATAAAGTTAGTAGTAATATTTTGTTTTGATATTATTGTTTTTTATTAACTACTAGACGACTGGGTCATGTTAAGACCATCTTTTCTGTGTTGCTGTGGGGTTTTTCCATCGCTTTTGTGTTACAAATATCAAAACAATAACTAAATATATCCGTCGTAAACTAAACCAGAAACAGCAGTATATTTTATTTTGTTAACACTGTAAACTTGACAGCCTTTTAACCCAAACCACCTACTGGTTAAAGCACGTTATTACACGTTTAGAGTAATGCAGGTAGATTGTGTTGCTTTTTAATGACTGTTTAAAATGCCTTTTTCTTAATGTCTTTTATTATTATTAACTACTTGTTACTTGTTGCTAGGGACGCTGCTATCGATATTATTTCTGTTATGTTGTGTAACTGTTTAATGGTGTTATCTTTATTGCTACCCCCTTCCCCGTCAACGTATAGTGTTGGTCCACAGCGCAAATGTAAAATCTGCATCTAAAATTGTGGCATAGATAGCCTACGTTATTTTCCCCTGTGCAATTCTCCATTTACTCAACAATAACACATCATTATCCTTGTGTTTATTTATTTGGTTGATTAATAAACACAAGTTGGAGTCCGTCAGGACCGAGGGTCGGAGCAGCTCATTTGCTTTACAGAATATTACACCCGGAGTATTCTCCGCTTCGCTTGACAAACCCCGTGATAGTCCTCAAGCTCTGTGATTGGAGAGTGTGCAGAGCGTCGAACAGCACTTGAAATGGGATGGAACCACGGCAGACTACACATGCTGGCTATTGTGTTTCGCAACATGTTCTATGGCACGTCTCTACTGGGAGTTGTAGTTTTAAAAGACGTTTTCGTATTTCCCATAATAAGAAGTTGCCAGTATTAAACTGTGTACATCCCTGGAGGTTTAGGGGACAGGAAACACTCACATTTAAAACATATAATTAATAAATGGGTGAAAATTGCTTGTGCCCATAATGGGCAGCATTACTATATATACCCACACACCAGCTAAGGTCAGAAGAGCTTTATTTAACAGCTGGTCTTCTGTGTGTGACCCCTGTGATAACATTACATTACATTAATTGATAAGCCTGAAACATGCACTTGTCAAGGTTCAGAGGCACATTGTGCAAATATGGCAGTAGCCATCGATCAGCTTAAGATAAGATATACTTTATTGATCCCAAGTTGGAACATTTGCGTTACATCAGCATGTGTAACAGTTAAATATGCAGTGGTGTTTATTTGTAAATCATTTAGTATAATCACATAAATTCTGTGTTTTATATTCAACAATTCTGTGTTCTTTATTTATTGATTGTTCAATACCTGACAAGGCCGGAGATGAAATATCTACATACATCTCATAAGAGTATAATACATTATGTATAATATCAGTTAAAATAAGTGCTTCAACATAGTTAACATTGCTGGAGGTATGCACACATATTGATAGATGTCTCGTAATGCACTGTTGAGGAACCTGCAACCCAAGTTTTTCATTCAGTGCAGAACTACACCACAGTTGTGTAGGCCTATATGATATGTCACTAAACCTTAGAACATCTTGAACGGGATGTGCAAAATAGTCATTACATACAGTCTTTAATTAACTATTAGTAGAGAATAACGAGTAATGAATATACTTTATAGGGATCCTATTATTATTATCTAATAATACAAATAATGAAATTCAATAACATGCTTTAACCACCAGGTGTCCCTTTATATCAGCTGTGCACCTTTATGGTGTAAATACAGCCTATCTACCAATTGGATCAAATATAAAAGTGAGCCGAATTAGTGTTGATACTGCAAGGAGACGTATTGTGTGAAAAGAAATGTAAGATGTTGTTTAATTACTGATATATTTATGATCCACGTCACGTTTTCAGTTCCTCATGTTTGTCTAGAAGTCTTCTCATCAGGGCTCAATAAATAGAGAACTAATTTATTTTGGGAACACCCGCATATAGGCTACCTATGGAGTTAGCCAGATGTGTGTAAATTACTGTTCATGGTCATTTGAAAACAAATGCCGGTGTCGGACAGACACAAACACAGAGCTGAGCAGAGCACGCACGCATGCACGCACGCACGCACGCACGCACACACACACACACACACACACACACACACACACACACACACACACACACACACCACACACATCATGCACCTTGGTGACTGGACATCTCCTTCATAAAACTAATAAAAGGGGGAGTAATCGGGCAGTTCGATGTGTGTAGAGGTGTGTGTAGAGGTGTGTGTAGAGGTGTGTGTGGTTAACACGTAGCAGCCTGCAGTCACTCGCTGTTCTGATGAAGGTAAACACAGCGAAGGCGGTGCGTAAAAAGGCACAGCTCGCGGCGCGCTGGTGCTGCACTTCTCAGAGGCGGAGTTACACGTCCCGCTGCCTTCTGATGCTGCCTGCAGCCATTTCATGAAGTGAAGGAGGTTTTCCTTCTATAAAACAGCTGCGGGCAGCAGATACCGTGAGAGTCCCGGACATGAATTCATACCAATCCGGTGCTTAAACAAAGGCAAGTTTATTTATATAGCACTTTTCAACACGAGGCAATTCAAAGTGCTTTACAAAAAAATGAAAGACATTAAGAAAATGGCATTTAAAATCAGTCATTAAAAAGAAAAGCTAATAAAATACACATATAGCTCTACACCCCTGGCCGACATGTCCTTAAAATGAAGTCCGAGTTTGAAATATATCTCAAATAATGTATGCACTGCCATTTCCCCACATAAACATAACAGTCTGCAATCAAACGGTTGTCTCCTGTGCGCTCCTCTTCCTACTTGGCGCACCGGTAACTTTCTCGTGCGCACGAGAGGCTGAGACCTTTGGCTGAGCCGCCGAATCCCTCGGAACATCACAAAAGCCATTTTCAACGGTTTTCTGGTGAAAGATTAACTAGGCTACTGGATGAAATAATATGACTGGTATAGGTGAGAACACTTTTTGAAAAAAATATTATGATAACATATTTTTATATATTTATAATTCTGCAAATATTACGATAAACTCACAGCTATTTTGCGGCCCAGTAACACCTCCGCGGACCGGGGGCTGGGAACCCCTGAGTTACACAACATAACAGAAATAATATCGATAGCAGCGTCCCTGGCAACCACCTTGGTAACAATGAAAACGTTCTATGGATGCAATTTCCTGAAGTAATCTTCGTAATATCTAGCAAACTAAAGATCATGTCCATCCACTGCACACATAATCTGAAAAACTCATATTTCTCGCATCAAATGACATCAAAACGCATTTTAATGGCCAAAGTAACTTTAAAATAGGCATTTTACACCGAGAATAAAACGATGCGCATGGGTTCCTTCGACAAAAAAGCAATGCATTTTCTCCATAGGATTTTGGAAAATAGCACGAAATAAGGTCTGTGGTTGACACACATTTAAGAGACGGATTACGTTTTGTTCAGCCGGATATCTCCACATGTCTACCCTACTCTATGATCGATGGATTTATGATTCGAGGACGCGTCACTGTGGCACTCTGTTCAGTGGAATAAATGGGATCTGTAGTTTGTACTGCACTTGTTCTCCACCAGGTGGCAGTGATTACACATTGTGTTCATTACATTGCCTCCAAACTGAATAGTAAAAAGTGACAGTATTTTATCCCATGTGCGTAAAAGTATTTAATCATGGGTTGATTTTTTTATTTGATAAACTTAAAATCTACACAATTATAAGCAATTATACTTTTGTTCATATCGATGATTGCTACAGGGAATATTTTCCTTCCAAATTATAATATCACATGCTTTAGACAAGCTTGTTTTTCATAGAAATGTAATTTAAAAACATTATTTATTGTACATTTGAGTAAATTAGGCATTTGTATATACAGATGTATTATTAGTATTACGAAGAAGAAGAAGAAGAAGAAGAAGAAGACGAAGAAGAAGAAGCAGAAAGAAGAACGAAGAAGAAGCAGAAGACGAAGAAGAAGAAGAAGAAGAAGAAGAAGAAGAAAATAAGTGAAGTAAAAAGTAACACAAAAGGCAGTCAAATATATAAAGCATATCTGAAACTTTACCTAGGTACATGTACACAGAAAATGTTCTGATATTATGTTTTTGTACCCACCTGCTGGGCGTGCAACCTCAGGAGTGTGTCTATTGTAAAACCATCTATAACACTTGTTGTGTCACGTCTATTTTAGTGATAGATTTCTGCATGCTGTAACTTAATGTGAACTTAATGCTAAGCTACGCACTTAATGCGAATGAGCAGTAACCGCTGCACTCACAGTATTACAAGCAGCAGCCTAATGGTTATTGGCTCGTAAGGTAATGCTTACTCACTGCTTTCTCTACATCTATGCTCACTTCCTCTTTGAGGCTTTTACGCTGCCCAATAAGGATCGCCATTTGCTCTACAAACTGCCCACACACTCACACAACTTCATCCAGTCTAAAATGAGTTGATTGAATCCAAGTGAGGCTGGCTGTGTGTATTCGTGTCTTCGACCACTTGTTTCCACATCAACGTAACGGCAGATCAGCAGAGACCATCATTAGCCTCACTTAACCCTTCAGGTATATTAACAATAAAGTAGATGTATTCCACCATAACAAAAAGGAAGAATACATCTATGTTATCTAAGAAAAGGTAGGATGATTGTCATGTAATTGTCCCTTAAGTCCAGCAGGACATTAACCCTTAAACACTCCAAAATCTCCTTAAAGTACATTCTGAGTATTTCTTTGAGTATCTTTTACACTCCTGTGTGCAGGACTGTGAGTAATTGTAAACCACGCTAATTTGTGACTTGCATTTCCAGTCTATATAATGTGTGTGTGTGTGTGTGTGTGTGTGCGTGCGTGCGTGCGTGCGTGTGCAAAGTGCATGGTGAGTGCTGGTACATTTATATTACACTCGACAGAAAGTGCCTTAGTAGTTTGATGTAAATATCGCTTGAGAGGACATAATACGCACATTTTCAGGTAATTGTATGTAGTGTCTCTACATGTCTCCATGCTTTAATGTTCAAAAAGCTCTTTATTTTTCTCATACTGCCTGTGCTGCAGCACCTCTTTTCACCCTCTGTCTGAAACCAGAGCCCAGTCTGCTCTGATTGGTTAACTGTCCATCTCTGTTGTGATTGGTCAACGGCTGAGAGATGTCCCGCCCCTTAGCCTATCATGAACAGTGTGTTGGATATAGCTAATTTGCATATACAGTTCTTAACCTCTTAAGGACGACGGTCCCCCCAGTGGACCCCCCCCCGCCGTTTTTTTTCGAGACTGTGTCTCAGGGCTTCTTAACATTTATGAAACTATTAATGTGTAGCACCAGATTAACGGGAAGAATCTCAGCTAACTGAAGATATGAACCATTTTTACCAAAATAAAACACAAGGGTAATACCAAGCCTCTGAATTAGCACTAAGCGAAAAAATGCTAACGCACTTTAGCACAGAACTCAAAATAAAGATACCCTTATTACTTATCGTAACGGCACATACAATATATCCGATTAAAGCTGAGACTCCACAGATTATATAGGTATAGTATCATCACTGAGTGATCCAAACTCGCGACAGGGGAAGCAAACACAGACATCACAACACGTACCTTTACGCAGCTTTTACGGGAGATCGTCTCACCGTAGCTGTCAATCTGATCAAAAGACGTGTTCAATGGCATTAAAATGAGAAAAAACGCGGCTGAATCGGTTAATCCGTGGGTTAATAATGTTTCTGGCGCTTTGAAAAAATTATTTATAATCCATAATTCCATTTTGATGTAAAAATCGGAGCAAAATAGTTAGCTGCTAATGGTAGCCAACGTATGCAGCTTCCGGTTTTGGCTATCCGTCACTCTCACTCCTTATTTGTTAATGTGTTGGTGTGTGTAGAACTTTCCCTCGATTCGATTGGCTCTAGTGGTTATAAAGAGATTTCATTCATCAAAATCGACCAAGGGGGGCCAGAGATATGGAAAATCCACCCAAATGACCCCAGAAGAGGGTTTTTTTTGCTAAATCTTTCTAAAAGGTAAAATTTCACTTGTTTTGCATCAATCTTGATACAGGGTACTTATTATATGTTGTACTTTGGATCCCTAAAGCTTTTAGTCTACTATCCCATCATCCAAGGTTAGTTTTCACTATAAGTAAAAAAGAATGTTTGGACGGACACTATAATTTACAGTTTTTTTACTATGTTCAATCTGAATTTTCTTTCAAATAAAAAACATCTATATTGATTCTGACTCTTCTGCATCCAACTCACAGGTTTATCATTACTTTGAGAATAAAGATTATTAATGTAACCCTTTTAGAAGGGAAGATATGGTCATTAGTTCTGGGAATGTCATTTTCGAGCCTGAGACCTGAAAAACGGGCTCAGGGTGGAACAGGTTGAGAAACTCCCTCTGGAGGGAACACAGGGATTGTAGCCTTTGCAGACCATTTACATGCACTGAAACCTACAGTATATAACAGACTACAGAAAAGGGAAAACCCAAAAAAGCAGTTTCCATCAATGATGTTAGATTGTAGGATTCTGCATGACTTCAGTGACTCATGTTGTCACAAGTACAGCCAGAGCCTCATGCCCACATCCTGCCCACTGAGGAGCAGTGGCGAACCGTGTCTATCACAACTGGACCTTCTGTAGACACACACACCCCCCGGCCGTCGCCCCCCCACCCGGCATTATAATGTCAGATCAACAACACAGATACCATTCTCATTTATTACATTTTATTTATATAATTAAATCGATTTTTTGTTTGTTTTATCTGAGTGTTCCAGGGTATTCTGTGAATACCTTGAAGGCCCTAGAACTGCATACAAGCATCATATGTGCAGATGACATTGGTGGAAGAAGTCATTACATTCTATAAATAGTAGTTTGCATAACTTCCATGTAAGATTAAGACGTGAAAGTGCATATACAACCAGTCTGAACTGTAACATTAGTTCTGTGGTGCAAAGAAGCGAAAAACACACACTTGCACCAAGATAAATAAAGTATAATCACATGGATTCACACACCTATGCCCAGCAGTGGATAACATGGTCCTCCACCCTTTAAGCCTCCAGTTTCTGATATTTAATTTAAATTGTCTGATATTTAATTTATTTATTATTTATTTATGTACATATTCCCTATCATGTCTTTTTTAAGTCCCATTTATTGTTTTTACATTGTCTTGTTGTTGCGTGTTGGCACCTTGAGTTTATTGTAATTTCGTTGTACCTGTCCAATGACAAATAAAGATCTATCTATCTATCTATTTGTAATACTTTTATATACTGTATTGACTTTACCACCAGCCATTTTCCAAAGAACACACTCCTAGGGTGTGTTCTGGCTTTCCTTAATACAGGGAACAGTTTTCACATTGCTATGGAAATCACAAACTTCATAAATGCGTTAACGCAAAAAAAAATTAACGCCACTAATTATTTTAACGCGATTAACGCATGTGTATTTTTTTTCCTCGGCCGCCCCGTAGTTTCAGAGCGCATCGAGTTTAAAATACCATCTACAAGCTGATGCTGACAGCCCCGCTCCTGCCGCCCGCTTGTGG
This sequence comes from Pseudochaenichthys georgianus, assembly GCF_902827115.2. Lineage (NCBI taxonomy): Eukaryota > Metazoa > Chordata > Actinopteri > Perciformes > Channichthyidae > Pseudochaenichthys > Pseudochaenichthys georgianus. The sequence goes on along the minus strand of NC_047507.1, from coordinate 2,744,302 downwards.
CAGACCACACTTCCACGCTCACCGGCAGGCACCGACTGGCCATCGGGAGGACCGGGAGGGTGTGTGTATGTGTGGCCCGCCCCGAGCGAGCGAGAGAGAGACCTTACGTGCATTACCGTACCGCAGTGTGAACGCGGCTATTGTTGTTGTTAGCATCTGGTGCTAGCTAGCTGCGCTAACGGATATAAGGAGCTGTTTAAATGATAACAGAGGAGCGCCCTATCCACACAACTGCACCGAGCACTTGACTTGATGCAGGAAGCAGACAGCGGGACATTGGAGGAGAAGTCAGCACACTCATGATTGCAGCAACATGATTGCAGCGTCCAGGCAGCTCCCGTTCGAGCATATGCCTTGAGTTGCACATAGCTCCAACGATCTCTCTCACACACACACACACACACACACACACACACACACACACACACACACACACACACACACACACACACACACACACACACACACACACACACACACACACACACACACACACACACACACACACACACCATTTGTATTGTATGAGAGAGGTTCCAGGTTGAATTGAGGCGAATATTTGTAATATTCAGAGGTTGTTGTGTTTAATATGCATGAGAATAGTTGTCATTGTTCAAATGATAATAAACATTAGCATAAAGCATATTTGTCCACTCATATGTTGATAAGAGTATTAAAAACTTGAAAAATATTCCTCTAAGGTACATTTAGAACAGATAAAAAATGTGCGATTAATTTGCGATTAATCGCGATTAACTATGGACAATCAGGCGATTAATCGCGATTAAATATTTTAATCGACTGACAGCCCTAAAAAAAACGAATCACCAAAATAAAAGCATTCATGACATTTACTGTAATGGAAACTCAAACAAGTTATTGCAATTCGATCTTTTATTCCCGTTCTTTAATTAATATCAACCGATGGTATCCTAGAGCTTATTTAAAATTCAAACAGTATTGCATATTTTGAGAAAAAGACAGATACATCAGATTTGGGCATTTGGGCAAGATGCTCAAACTGAAATAACCACTGGCCCTTTTTGACCTGCGAACAACTATTTTTGTCTTCTTTCTCCAATGTTCCATTTCCATGATATCTGTTTTGTTTAATGGGTGAACCATGCACTGCCTGTGGGAGGTTACACACACACACACACACACACACACACACACACGCACGCACACACACACACACACACACACACACACACACACACACACACACACACACACACACACACACACACACACACACACTACACTTAAGACAGTTAATTGGTACAGTGTTTGTTATTATCTAACGTCTCACAGGTTCTGGATGGTGCAGTTTTTGTCTGAATAAGTAACTTTTTTAATCATCACACTGGTCCCCCCATGTTTGACACGAGTTTCTTTTATACCTGGCGTGTTGTACTTGCATTCATTACAAGAGCCCGGGGTCACCGGTCAGGACATCAACGTTTCCTTTGCATTCCCAAATTGAAATACAGATATAAAGAATACGAAAAGTGCTTCAATGCAATTCTGTAATGCCTTGAAATCTGATGAACTCGTTTTGTCGGGTTGCACGGTGGCGAAGCGGTTAATGTGAACGCTTTTCTGTGTCTTTCAGTAAATCCTGTAATTGTCCACGGTGTAACTCTCACCCATTGTTATTTGGGATCTGTGGTTACAGGTAATGTATGGCTGCAAGGATAGTAGTTACTTATACAATGTCATATTTTGGTGTCAAATGATGTTACAGGTTTCTTTGGGTCCATTCGTTTACCTAATCTGAAGCCCTACAGTAATATCAGAGGCTTGGTGTTTGAAGAAACAGAGCTTTCTATCTCTGGGTTAGTTTAAATACATGACAGAAAAACTATCCTATCCATTTGTATAATACAGAAAATGTAGTGTCTCTTGCTTGATGTGAGACATGGTAGCCTGTGTAGACTAGGCTAAAGCTAACGGATTAAAAGTAAATATGAGCTAGTTATGGAGTTAACGGAGCGTGAGATGGGCCGGAGAGTCGGAGCAGCGGGAGCGGTATTGCAGTCGCTTTACCGTACCGTTGTGACGAAAAGGGAGCTGAGCCAGAAGGCAAAGCTCTCTGTCTACCGGGCCATTTTCGTTCCTACCCTCACCGATGGTCATGAAGGATGGGTCATGACCGAAAGAACGAGATCGCGGATACAAGCGGCCGAGATGGGTTTCCTCCGCCGGGTGGCTGGCGTCTCCCTTAGAGATAAGGTGAGAAGCTCGGTCATCAGGGAGGGACTCGGAGTTGAGCCGCTCCTCCTTCGCGTCGAAAGGAGCCAGTTGAGGTGGTTCGGGCACCTAGTTAGGATGCCACCTGGGCGCCTCCCTAGGGAGGTGTTCCAGGCACGTCCAGCTGGGAGGAGACCGAGGGGTAGACCTAGGACCAGGTGGAGGGATTATATCTCTTCGCTGGCCTGGGAGCGCCTTGGGACCCCCCAGTCAGAGCTGCTTGATGTCGCCAGGGAAAAGAAAGTTTGGGGCTCTCTGCTGGAACTGCTACCCCGAGACCCGACCACGGATAAGCGGGAGAAGATGGATGGATGAGCTAGTTAGCTAGCTAAACATTTGATTAAATAGTATGACAAAAAACTGAAACACATTGACAACATATTGCACTCTGCCGCTCCAAGAGTGACCTACACTGAATATCTGAACGGTATCCAAACAGCGCTCTGAATTTAAGAACGGTCCAGTTTGTGCCATAGTGCGCTCCAGCGTTTGAAGTAACTTACAAACGCACCCTTTATTGCTAACATTGCTATCACAAATCAGCCTACTGATGCCTTCAGCTGTTTAATGAAATCTCTCTAACAGCAGTCTGAGAGTCACCCATATCCTGCCAGGTGAGGGTCACATGGTGGACAGAGACAGAGAAAGGCATCGGTACGATACTTTTCCGCACTCTCGCTAACTAGCTAGGCTATTTGTGATGTTTTGAACATGGTAAAGGGGATTCAAATCAAACTGCATCGCACACACATTGACAAAACTCCTGTCCTATTGTTTGGGTTGTACTCCCGGTAGCAATTCACGCTCAATACTTGTTCAATGCATTGTCTTAAACCAGTGAAGTACCCATTCCCAAGCCATGTCCTTCCCCATAGGAAAGTAGAAGCTCTAGTACAGAAAAGGCAAGACAGAAAACAGTTAAACTCTACATAAAAAGGTAAAAAGGTCGTAATTAGGCTTTGTCAAGAAGCTAATGTTTACTGTTTGGTTTGTTGGTTTGTCAGCAGGATTACATATAAACTACTGGCCCAATTGTCATGTGACTTATTAGGAGGATGTTGCACATGCCAATGAAGAACTGATTACATTTTGGAGCAGACTGGGCGGATACAAAATGTTCTTTTACTTTAGTTAATAATGCAATATTGGTCCTTGGGGAAGTGACCCTCTGGTTTCTCTTTTGTCATAAAGCTGTACCCTACCCTCCATGATGATATTAAGGTTCAAGGTTAGTTTATTTGTAGCCTATAGCACATTTTAAGACACAGAGACATTTCAAAGTGCTTCACATGTGCATTTAACACATAATAATTTAAAGGGGACCTATCATGCAAAATGCACTTTTTTATGTCTTTTATACATAAATATGTGTCCCCGGTGCGTCGGGGAACTCACGCAGCGTCAGAAAATAAAACCCTTTCTCTTTTCCTCCGTACCCAAATCTTTAAAAAACGGGGGGTACAACGAGCGGATACAGATTGGCTGCCGATATGACGTCATTTCGTATAGGTGGACCCACAGAGAGTTGCTATCAGAACATGTTTTGGACGTAATCTCTTCTTTGTTTACATTAGCAAGCCTCGCTAACACTCAGAGCTAACCTGTACTGGAGAGCACGTGTTTAAAAAGCAGGAAATAAAAAAAGGAACTCACCTTGTGATAAACCCGCAAGAGAAAAAGCATTTGAGCTCCATACTGTTTCAGAAATAATCCTTGATGTGGTTTAGAACAGGATGGCGTTTTATCACAGCAGAATTTAACTTTATCTCCGGTAGAATTCTAATCAGGCATTAGCTCCGCCTCCGTCCTTAGCTTTTTCAAGCTAAGGACCCACAATCCGCGTTTCTCTAACAGGGCTGCAAAAGAGGGGTGTGAGGGATTTCTAAAATGTATGATCTGTTTGTATTTTGAACAAAACACATCATAGACATGTTTTTATATATTTTTATATATCTGAGGCCCATAATATATGCCTTAAAATAGCATGATAGGTGCACTTTAAAACAAACAAACCAAAAAAAAAGACAATTCATAAAAGCGATAAAATAATGGTTGCAGCTAAAAGTGCAAAGCAGAGGTTGCGCTAGACTTTTTCGCTGCCCGTCATTTTGACCAGGATCGTAAAACTTCCGTCAAAATCCAGAATTACCCGTCGGCCTTTACACAACTCTGACGAGGGGGGGGGGGAGCATGCTCGTGAACTGTCAACGGAGGGGGGAAGAGAGACAGTTCACATGCGCCGTGTTATGCGTGGCTGCTGCACCTCGCGGGAGCGTAAAGCCAAAACTCACAGACATTTCAATGATCTGTACGGCACAGTTAGGTTTGGAAACGGTATAATTTCCTTTTTGGAGGGCATGCATAACACGGCATAACACCGGAGCCTCGCTGCGGGGAAACTTTGGCGCTGTTCCGAGTTTGTTCTAATCTGTCAAAATGACGGACTGCTTTCAGATTTGTCCGTCATTGTTAAAGTCATAGACGGAAAATATTCGGTTAACGCGACCTCTGGTGCAAAGATAAGGCACGGTTATAGCATCTCAGGATAGGCAGCATTAACCTCACCACCTTCAAAAAAGTCACTAAAACTCACCTCTTCAATCTGGCTTTTAATGTGTGATTGTTATATATTGCTTGATTTTGAATTTGACTTCAACTATATTTATTTGTTGTTCTTTTCTTTTCACTATCTCTGTAAAGCAACTTTGAGCACCTGCAAAAGCGCTTACAAAATAAATCTATTATTACTATTAAAAAGAGGTTTTAACCTTGATTTTAAAGAACCCAAGGTTGGGGCGGACTTCAGATTTTCAGTTTGTTCCAGGCTTGTGGTTCATAAAAGCTAAAAGCTGCCTCAGCATTATTGCCAATAGGAATGATGATCGATTGAATTATATCAAGGGAACGAAGGTATTGGATGAAGTTGGTGAAAACACTCTCACCGGGGGTTGTGATGGAGAAGAAGTGAAAGAACCCATTACATTTTGGAGCAGACCGGGCAGATACAAACATTTTCTTTTACTTTAGTTAATAATGCAAGATAGGTCATTGGCCCTTGGCGAAGTCACCCTTTCGTTTCAAGAAATGCAGCATCTTTCTTTGTACTTCTCTTTTGTCATAAAGCTGTAGCCTCCATGATGATATTATTGCCAATAGGAATGATGATCGATTGAATTATATGAAGGGAATGAAAGGATTGGATGTTGAAGGGAGAAAGTTGGTGAAAACAATCTCACCAGGGGTTGTAATGGAGAAGAAGTGAACACTCAAACCGAGGCTAGTCGCTGTTTTCTGCTGCTGTTCAGTGTGTGTAGGCTGGAGGCGATGGGAGAGAGAGTGGGGGAGTGTGTTTGGTGGACAGCCATTCATCCTGAGCTGAGGGAACGTTTCCAAATCTCCCCCTGACATTCTTCTGGATTCAAAGAAGCCCTGGGACAGAAGTGGCCCAAAACTGGCACAGACTGCCTCACCGTTGCCAGGGACAGCCACTCCGGTTGCTAGGGCCCAGCGCTGTTTTGTCTTCCGTTCTCACCTCACTTCCTGGTTTGGGAAAAAAGAAGAAAGGCTGGGGGATCATTAACAACGAGAAGGACCCCATACTATACTGTATGTCCAAACATACTAAGACAGACTCACACGTTTTCATTCAGTTAGTTATTTCTGTCTTTAACGGCACTTTTTCCATCTTAAGCAAACATCTATCCAGTGATGTCGTCAGGTAGATTTGTTAACCTAAAGGAAAGATTATTCATATCTGTTTATGATCAGTTCTGTTCCCAAATGAGAAGGGTCAAACTGTTCCATGTCCTGTCTCTGACTTTACAGTTTACAGTGTAACTTTGGGATTAAATTGGTTACATCATACCTTTCCACTGGATATGCTTGTTCTCCCATTCATAAAAAAAGCAGAGCTTAGACTTCAGTCCAGACAGGAAGTTAGAATATGTGGGGTTGTTTGGGTTGACAACTTGTTGTTGACCTTGCAATTTGTATAAAATACTGATCAGTTTTATATTTCAAAAGTGCAGCGAGAAGGATTGACAGAGCTGCAGTAAGTGACTTCCAGCCGTCTGACAAACACTGAATGCTAATAGCATAGCGATGCTAATATGATCAGTTCTCTGTAGTACAGTAGGCCTATACAAATCTGGGTAAAAACAGCTGCGTTTGAATTTATGTTGATCATTTAAATAACGTTAATAACTTCATAAATCATATAGGGAAAGTTTACTTCTGAACTATTTACATGTTTCAACAGAGAAACATAACTTGCTGCTACGACAACAAACTAAGCTAATTGAGCTAATGCTAATACGTATGATTTTATCTGTGGCGTTATGTTGATAATTACAATAATGTTAATAACCTAATAAATAATAGTAGGCTATTGATAAGTTAACATCAGAAATATTGGCTCAGTGGATAGTGTGCTGAACTTGGAGTCAGGGGGTAGCAAGTTCGAGTCGCACTGCAGTCAGCATGTCGTTGTGTCCCTGGGCAAGACACTTCAACCCAAATTGCTCCTGTGGGGATTGCCCACAGTACTGAATGCATGTAAGTCGATTTGGATTAAAGCGTCTAACAAGTGACATGTAATGCAGTGGCGAAGCGTGTCTATCACAACTGGACCTTCTGTAGACACAAACGCCCCCACCCCCCCCGCACGCCGCAGCAGCAGCCGCCGCTGTCAGATTTAAATGCACAACAACGCGTACTACACTCAAGACACACATTAACGAACCATTCATCAAAAAGTGTGTGGAAACAAAATGCAACCAGCTCAACGAGATGCATAACCATTAACCAGCAAATAAAAAGTAGTCTCACTCACCCATGGTCCTCACTTAAGATGCCCTGCTGTGTTTTGGTGTTTTTGTGCAGCCTTGGTTAAACAGCTCAGATTGTCGTAGCCTTTCCAATTCCATGCCCCCTTTTCGGTCCCAAAAAGCAAGCACTCCCAGCAGTAGAGCCTTTTGTGACTAACTGAGCCTGTAAGCCACGGGTATCTTTCCCAGTTGCTAGCCTGGAAATGGCGAACATAGCCTTTAGCAACTTGATTCAGCTCTAGATTGTCAGGCGTTGGGCGCCCTTTTTTTACAATGTCCGTCTTTTCAGTGAATTGTCGTCTTGAAAAAGGAACCGACAATAATTCCGCAACAACATCTTCTTCACCTGTTGCCATGTCAACGTTAAACTGAATAAAACAGAAAATGAATTATTACGTCCCGTGGGAAACTCCGAAAGAATACGCCCATTGGCTACAAATCAATATATGATTGGTTGATCAAACTGTCAATCAGAGTGTTCGCTCTCATTCAGTGCAACGACCAGGGCCTTCTATCAAGGATACAGAATACCCACAGACGCAGAAACAGATCTGATTGGTTGCATTTCTTTTCTAAAAAATGCGTAGTGCAAGGTCCGAGAAGGACAAACAAAACCACGTAACACTGTTTATTACAGATCAACAACACAGATACGATTCTCATTTATAAAATGTATTTACATTTTATTAAATTGTATTTATATAATTAAATCGATAAATGTATTTTTTTTATCTGAGTTATCAGGGTATTCTCTGAATACCTTGAAGGCCCTGACGGTTCGCCACTGATGTAATGTAATGTAATGAATTAAGAATACACACTCCCGCCGCTTGCTGGTAAGGAGAGTTATTGCCACTCACGCATGCGCAATGCTACTTGGCGGTCGGCTGAAGTCTTTGCGGTGTGTTCCAGTGCGATTTTTTGGCCAGGACGCAGGAGACGTGAGGCGACACAACAATCGGGTCCGTCTTCTTTGGTGTCAGTTTGGTGTGTCAGGGCCTTTAAACCTCTGAGTTTCCATTCCTGCTGGCATTCCTACAGAAGTGGAGTCACAACAGCATACCAATTATTGTTTATAAAATGCATTGTGTGATTTCTCAAAAAACCTTTCCCAATCATCCTGTAGATTTCATAGCTATCAGAAAAGGACTCGAAGTTGAACTGACGTGTTTCTTCGCTCTGCTACTGCGGTTTGAAAAGAAACGGAGAAGACATTAAACTGCAGTTAGACTTTGAATCACTGCCAGTCAATGTATGTTGTAACATTTGTGGGTAAATAATACATGTTAGCTGATATGCTGCTGCCAAAAAGATATCCTGTCCGATCAATAAACGACAGAGTTGTTCATTATTGTGTCGTTGACTTTTCATTCATATTTTCATGCATGTGTGTGTGTTACAGAGAAACAGAGTTCATACAGTATGTGTAGATGATTACCTTAGCTTCAGTGATCATCTTTAACAAAATTATCTGCTATTCTTAGGTCCTTACACTGGGATATCGATATTTCTACCTGGGTATTGGTTATGATAAAATATGGAAAATGGAAAAAGTGATGCTGGAAATTCAAATCCATGGATAAAGAGACATTGGAACCGTCTTATACTTGATTGTCTATTGGTTTGAGCTGATTTCATACAATTAGCTCTATTTGAATATGTTGTGTCAAACCGTAAAACAATCATAATAAGTCACCAATAATGTCCTAACTCGTGTTGTTGTTCTCTATGAAAGCAAGAATATTTAAAAGTGACATACTGTAGAGGTGTGGTGGTGCATGAATGAGTCCTAGTGTTAATTTCGTCAGCTATTTTTTAATTTAAAATGTTTGACCCATGTTGTGCCTTAGAAGTGTAGTGATAAAAACATGATTTTTATTCAAAAAGTAAGAAAGGGAAAAATAAAAATTAGATTTGGTGTTGATCCAAAACAGGTTAATTGAGGAATACCTGGAATCCTAAATGGATAAAGTAATTTATTGCAAAGATATTTACAATTAAAACTAATTCGGTTCACTTTTGACTATATGTAACAAACTCACTAGTCACTCACTCAGCATCATCAGACAGGTTTTTAGGAATATGAGAATGTCCACATTTCCAGGTATTTATAAGCTGGGATGTTCGGACATTTACAATATCCCCTGCTCTGGAAAAAAGTCTCTCGCTAATACGCAGTGCCTGGGAGGGCACTTACCTCACTTATGGACTAGGTCATGTTAGACAAGCAATCCAGTGGTTAGTTTTAGGGTAAGCTCCATTGTTTTTATTCACTTTAAGAGAAAGGGATTTCAGAAACAAGTCTCACAAGTTTGGCTCGAGGTAAAATTAACAAAAGCTAACTGTTGTTAGACTATGTTCCCTCCGTCTAAACTTATGAAATAATCAATGCCCTTGGGATGCTCTCAATAACGTGTGTGTGTGTGTGTGTGTGTGTGTGTGTGTGTGTGTGTGTGTGTGTGTGTGTGTGTGTGTGTGTGTGTGTGTGTGTGTGTGTGTGTGTGTGTGTGTGTGTGTGTGTGTGTGTGTGTGTGTGTGTGTGTGTGTGTGTGTGTGTGTTCCATCATTATGGTTTACTAATAGTTATCACTTCACTTCCTCCTCCAGCACCTGGACACAGCAGGAACCAGAGATGTTCACAAGTCTTTTTTTGCAAGTCCAAGTCAAGTCTCAAGTCTTTGGTCACGAGTCCAAGTCAAGTCTCAAGTCTTTGTGGGGTGAGACTTGATCAAGTCTCAAGTCTTTGGTCACGAGTCCAAGTCAAGTCTCAAGTCTCTAAGAAAATAAAAGTCTCATGTCTCTTCTGGTTGTAATAAGCCTTCTATTGTCTGCTGCTATCCAGTCTGTTAAGAATACTGCACAGCTATATCTAAGAAATTCAAAGCATTTACTGTGTTATTATCACTCCTATATCTATTAGCATACAGTATCAGTACTGACTAGTTGTTTGTTATATGATCACTTTAAACAGGCTATTGCAATGCAATGTATGAGGACAAACATCACACTTTAGCTAAATGCAAACAACTTCTAAGCAAAACACACAGAATCAGAAATCAGTATCACAAATACAAAGCTAGTAGCAAGCTAAGTTAACATGACACAGCTGATGCTGAGCTAAACATGTTTGCTAACCGTCCATGCGTTAATGTGACTGACCTCTCCGGGTGACTTTTCAAGTGCCTGATGAAATTCGACGTTGTTGCGCCAGCATCCTTGATTTTGATATTGCAGACTTTGCAGTGTGCGCTCCTTTTGTTGGTGCCGCCGGCGTTTTGTTAGAAGTTTTTGTAGTTGAACCTAATTACAAGCGGTACAGCCGCAGGTGTGCCGCAGGTGTGCCGCAGGTGTGCCGCCGGTCGCTATTGTGTTACTACGAGGTAGTAACAGAGGCGCGCACGTCTGCGTAATGAGTAGTGATGGGTCGTTCGCGAACGATTCGTTCTTTTTGAACGAATCTTTGAAGTGAACGAGATGAACTGATTCCTCCCACAAAACGATTCGTTTGTTTGAGTCGCCGCTAAGGAGAAGCTGTTCGCGAACGACGAACTTAAAGAACTGGCGGAAACAGAACTGTTTCCTACAGTGTAGCTACTGTAATCAGAACCTGAGCTCTGACACACACGCACACACACACACACACACACACACACACACACACACACACACACACACACACACACACACACACACACACACACACACACACACACACACACACACACACACACACACACACACACACACACACACACACACACAGAGGAGCGGGACATCCTCCTCAACCTGTCCGCAATAAAGAGGACGGATACCTGAACCGTAGCGTCCAGCTAGCTTAGCAATAAATACACACATCGTTGTATTCTCCTCCCCCTGTCGGCCCTAAAAGCTTCAGATGGCGGATACCTGAGCTCCATAGCGTCCCGCTAATGTGAAACACACACACACACAGCGTTAGCGGGAGATTCTCCTCCCCCTGTCGGCACTAAAAGCTTCAGAGGGCGGATAGCTGGGCTCCGTAGCGTCCAGCTAGCTTAGCCGCTAGCTTAGCAATAAATACACACATCGTTGTATTCTCCTCCCCCTGTCGGCCCTAAAAGCTTCAGATGGCGGATACCTGAGCTCCATAGCGTCCCGCTCATGTGAAACACTCACACAGCGTTAGCGGGACATTCTCCTCTCCCTGTCGGCCCTAAAAGCTTCAGAGAGCGGATAGCTGGGCTCCGTAGCGTCCCACTAGCTTAGCCGCTAGCTAAAGGTAAACATAGATGGGTACATACTATAGAATATGAATAAATCGTCACCGATGTAGAGGATATATCTTTGTATTCACTTTGAACTCGGCCAAATGGAGTTTAATGCTTTGGGATTTAAGCACATAGTCCATGCATGGGTTTGAAAGTATAACGTGCTAGCCTGCTGTAATACATCGTATAGTCAGGCACACATTTATGAGAGATTTAACAATGGCCAATTATATTTCTTAAATAATATGTAGCCTATTCCCAGTGCATAATTCATGGGGCAACAAGGTGAGGTGGAAAATGTGTTTTAATATCATAAATGTTACGCCAGCAAACTTCTTGTACGGACTTCGGCAGTAGTGAAGACTCACTGAACGAATTAAGTACAAAGACGAATCGTTCGCGAACGTGCAAATCACCAGAAGTCGTTCGCGAACCGGTGAACGAATCAGTGAACGAATCTTTCAAGTGAACTGAATCAAAAGATTCGTGTCCCCGAAGGGAATCGGAATTCCCATCACTAGTAATGAGCCCGGCTAAAGTAGCTGGATGGCCTACCTGCCTGTCAGCCTTCCATCTGGGCACAAACTTATCTCGTGCCCTCATTGGTCATGTGCGCGTTCGTGTGTGTTGGAGGAGGTGGGCTCTATAAGGAAGTAGCAGCCTCTAGCAGATTATCTCCGGTTGTGTATTTTCAAATTGTAGCGATCTCGAGCCGGTTTCTCTCAAATGTACCTACCCCACCTTTAATACGCCAAACATAGAAAACACAATGATTGTTCACGAGTCCCAACACACGAGTCCAAGTCGAGTCTGAAGTCTTTTGGTCACGAGTCCAAGTCAAGTCTGAAGTCTCTGTGTGTGCGACTTAAGTGCGAGTCCGAGTCGCAGACTCGAGTCCCCATCTCTGACAGGAACCTACGCCAGGATCCTGTTTGTGGACTTCAGCTCTGCCTTCAACACAACCCTCTGGCAGGAGGCTGCGCTCCATCAGGACCAAAACCTCTCTCCATCAGGACCAAAACCTCTCCATCAGGACCAGAACCTCTCTCCATCAGGACCAGAACCTCTCTCCATCAGGACCAGAACCTCTCCATAAGGACCAGAACCTCTCTCCATCAGGACCAGAACCTCTCCATAAGGACCAGAACCTCTCTCCATCAGGACCAGAACCTCTCCATAAGGACCAGAACCTCTCTCCATCAGGACCAAAACCTCTCCATCAGGACCAGAACCTCTCCATCAGGACCAGAACCTCTCTCCATCAGGACCAGAACCTCTCTCCATCAGGACCAAAACCTCCCCCCCCACTGACACTTTACCTCAGCCACAACGCAGACTCTAAGCATTACATAATGGAGATCACAGGATGGTAAATAATGCAATGTTTAAATATTTCTTACTGCACATATTTTATATTCTATAATGTATTGCATTCTATTTCGATGTAAATTACCGCTTTATTTTATTTCTATCTTACTATATTTTTATTACAGTGTTCTTAACCCTCCGGTATCATTCGATTGGACTACGCAAATTAGTCATTCGAGACAAAAATGTCCACTGCAAAATGTCCACTGCAAAATGCTTTGATAAAAACATTATATTAAAAGATTTTTTTCACAACTTTTTTGGGTTTAATCTTTAAAGCAACTTCCGCCCTAATAGAAAATACCAAAAGTATAATCATTTTCTGGATTTTAACCCTTTAAATGCCATTTTGAATACATGAAACCGCTGTTTTTTTTCATGATGAAAACAGAGAAAATGAGTTATTTTCAAAAAAATACATATCTGGGGACTGGCTCTTTTTTTTATAACAGTCTTGGATATGTCAAATATTAGCAACAAAATAGATTGTTTTGCATTATTAGTTTATGCACAAAATCAGATCGAACAAAAAAGTTACAAATTAGTCATTCGAGACAAAAATGTCCACTTCCAAAAACTGCTCTAAAATGACAGATTAATATTTTTTAAAACCTTTTGGGGTTAAATCTTACAATCAACTTCAGTCCTGATCAAAAATACCAAATGTTAAATTATGTTCAGGATTTTAACCCTTGAACTGCCAGTTTGAAAACATGAATTTGCGTTTTCTATGAAAAACATGCACAAAAAGGCAGTTATTTTCCATATAATGAATGTTGGGAGGGTCGGCTTTTTTTTTTTTTTATCACAGTCTTGGATATGTCAAAGATTAGCAACAATATTGATTTTGGTGGATAATTAGTTTTTGCACAGAATCAGATTAAACAAAAAAGTCACACATTAGCCACTCGTGGACAAAAATGTGAACACATTGGGACCTTTCAGAGAGGTAGTTCACAAACCACCCACTGCATGGCTGGATATGGCAATACTGAGTAGCCTCTGCTTCAAAATGCGATGATCGACGGAATCAAACGCTTTGGAAAGGTCAATAAATAGAGCTGCACAACTCTGCTTATTATCTAAAATACTCGTAATGTCATTTACCACTTTCATTGTGGCAGTGATGGTGCTGTGTTTCTTTCTGAATCCTGACTGATGTTTAGACAGGATGTCATTGGTACATAAAAACTCCTTTACTTGTTCACTCACTAGGCGTTCGAGCACCTTCGCCAGAACTGACAATTTAGAGATTGGCCTATAGTTATTTAAAATAGTTGCCTCCCCTCCTTTCAGTAAAGGCAAGACATAAGCTGACTTCCATACTTTTGGAATTGTATTTGTGCTGAGGGAGAGGCTAAAAAGAGAAGTAAGAGGTGGAGCAATAAAGTCTGCAGCTATCTTTAAAAAGAAAGGTTCTAAGTTGTCCGGGCCAGTCGGTTTCCTAGGATCTAGCTTTGTTAAGGCTTCATGAACAACATTAACAGTAAAAGGAGTAAAACTGAAAGGGTTTTCCAGACCACATTGTTCAGAGTCACGGATTGGGGTGTTCACAGAAGCAGAGTTAGACACAGAATCAAACAGAGAACCACAGGACACAACATTCTTATTAAAGCAATTTAACATGGTGGCCCTGTCCGATATAGTGCCAGATGCCACATTCTTCACTGTTCAAGAAAAAAGGGGGACAATTCTGGTTCAATGTAATTCGAACATTTTAACTGTTGGATACAAACAGAAGGACGATAGCTCATATATGAGACTTCAAAGGTCTTTTATTTAGAAACACTATATCAGATTGTCCTGATTCTCTCTGAGTGATTAGATGGGGTCAGAGCCATTTAATAGAAGAGTTACGACATCTCCGTTCACTCCAATGGACCACTTTTTTACAGCAATGGCGGATCGTGGAGCCTCTCAATCGTTCCCCGGAAGTTAGCGCCAAGGCTGGCAGAGCTGTGGAGTTGCAGCATAATACACCGTTCGTGACGGACTTTTAAAGGTAAGAAGAAGTTTAAAGATTTATATTGCGGATATTATCAGTACATCTGATTCAAATGAACATGCGTATTAAAGGAGGTCAGTGGATTATCCCTAAATTAGTAGATTTAGGGAACGTTTACAGATAACAGATTAAGCTAGCATACCGAAGCAAGTTAGCAACACACGTTGAACAGCCTTTCAATTGTAAATTCCGTTCTCTTAATGTCATTTCGTCCAACATGTTGAATTAGAGAAGAGGGGCTTCTAAACGGGATTGTATGCGGGGGTGGAGGGAGTTCAATATTAGATATAACTTTGGTGCGTGTAAGAGTGAGTGTTTTTAGCAGAGCCATATTGTGTCCTTGTGATTCTGTTGATTATTACCTGTCTGTATAATGTTGCAGCTCAGCTGATTCTGGATGGATGGCAAAGGGAGAGGGACTTAAGTGAGAGTGAAAACACAAGGTAAGTTTAATACTGTTTTATATAAGTAAACACCTTGTCTCCCCAAGGCATTTCCCATCCAATAGGTGTGCTGTGTGTGTATAACCCTTTCTCCTGTCTGTTGCTCCCTCTCTCAGCACAAGAACCAGAGGGGGGTTCAATGGAGCCTGAATGCCTGCACTGAGACCCTCACCCTGCACCCTGAGTCTCAACTCTGTGTTTTTCAAGCCTTTCCCTGTTGTTTTGTATTAAACAAAACATGAAGCTTTCCCAATGGTGTGGTTTTCGTTTTGTGAAAAAGTGCAAATGCAGTGTTTGTATATAAATCACATATTGTGTTGCTGTTGGTCGTGAAATTGCTCCTGCTGACTTGAGCCAGCCATTTTTTCCTCCGCTCTGTGTCAGTGGGGAAGCCGTACATTCGTACTCCTTTCTCGGAGTGTTTTGTTCATCCCCAGGCAGCACAGCAAACCATGGTGGCGACTAGGAGGCAGCACAGCAAACCAGGACAACACGGAGGAAAAGGCACCGACAAACTGCATGATATGCTCTTCTATGTTTATTGAATCCCATGTATTTGCAATGGATGTTCCTAAAGCAACACATTTAACATCAACATCATCATCATCATCATCATCATCATCATCATCATCATCATCATCATCATCATCATCATCATCATCATCATCATCATGCTGCTGCTGCTGCTGCTGCTGCTGCTGCTGCTTTGATAGTCACCTGTGGGTCTCCTGTCCTTTCTGAAAGCCATAAAGATGACATTAGTCATTTAGAGAACTTGTGTCCTCAGTTACCATGGGGATTACTGAAACTACCATGAATTTAAGAAAATGGTAGAAATGAATCGAATCTGAATTTTAAAGGATTACTTTAGATCCCCTCCCTCTAAATGTATCAATAAACATTAGAAAGTGATGCTCCTGACTACCATCCAAGTTTAAGAAGATAATATTGGTTTCAAAGAATTCAAAGCTGTAAATAAACAGCAACAGGCTCTTTAACCAAGGCACTGTTAGTCTAACATGTAAACTAGTTGTTCACACTAATCCTAATATTATCACTTAATATTAGCAAATTCTAATTTATTTTTTAAAACATATTGATGTAAATACATACACATATCGATTTGTTGTATAAATATTGCAAATCAAAACCTTTATTCACTAATAATTAACAAAAATCGTAGTTCTATCTTCTGTTATCAATGCATTCACATCGCCCGCCATGAACTTCCGGGGAACGATCCTCGTCTACATGAACCACGTGACGATAACCGTTTTTGGACTTCCGTTGTCGTAACTCTTCTATCTATATGGCGCTGGATGGGGTGTCCTGCTATCACCCTGGAGTGAAATAAGTCTTTGATACTGGATAGTTTGTTTTATTCTTATCTAAAAACAGAGGAATGATAGCTCATATATGAGACTTCAAAGGTCTTTTATTTTGAAACTCTACATCAGATTGTCCTGATTTTCTCTGATTGACTAGATGGGGTCTCCTGCTATCACCCTGAAGTGAAATAAGTATTTAATTGACTTCGAATGACTCTTTGATTATGGACGATTTCCATTAAATAATAATCAAAGATGGACAATAGATCTAGATTTTAAACAGCATACATTTTAAATTGTGCTTCAGAAAGTAATATTATGTTAGGAGTGTTATGAGATGGTGTCAACATCAATTGAAATTAGTCACCCAGTGGAAATGTCAGATATGTCTTCATAACTGTATCCTTACATTTTATATTCACTCATATATAATGTAGTAGTTATACGTAGTTTGTTTTAAATTATTATTGATCACATTATATAGTATATTTCTTAATTTAAGCTCCAGTATATATGAATATGTTTGGTGTGTTTTTTAGGTATATTTGTTATTGACCGAGTAAACGCTTTTATTTTGAAGGCAGTTTTTACAGGCCTCTACCGTAATGCGTAGGATATTCGCGCACCGCAATACAACGTGCGGGCTGGCTTGGCTGTGTTTTCCGAAGTGGGGGCTGGCTCGACCACAGTCTGTTTACCCAGTGTTTCCTGACATGAAACGTTTTGTTTCACCTTGCTATGTGTTTTTAATGTATATTAAAAAACGGGGACATTTCCGGGGACAGTTTCAAACGGGGACTGTCCCCGGAAAACGGGGACGTCTGGTCACCCTACTCTAAAGGCCAAATCCAAAAACAGTGATACTGACATTTTAGCAGTTCACAGTCTTTGGAGATGGTCTTTCAGGCAATTGGCTAGTGACATTAAAAAAATATCATTTCCCCAAGGGGTGAAATGAACTCTAACTCGCAAAAACAGCCCAGGACTGTCATTTCTAATGTTGGAGTGGTCAACAATGGCACCATTTAGGCTATGAACAAAAGTAGCCATAACACTGTTAACAAACTTCCGGGCCTTGTCAATTTTGACAGGATTTGCACCAGCCCTCCACCGGCGCCTCTGGTTCATCTGGGAGAGCATGATCTTCATGCCAGGGTGCCGATGGTGAAGCTGGTGCAGGTCCTCCTTCATCTGGTTCAGCAACTGAACACTGGGCACATCCCCCAAGTCATTGCCGAAAGAAATACAAATTGTTTAATAAATATAAAAGCGCCTTTCTTTTTCTACAGTCATATTTAATGTATACTCTCACAGCGCTGTTGAAACAGTAACGTTGGATTAAATGTATATTAGGGCTGAACGATATATCGTGTCATGGCGATAACCGCGATATGCGCATGCGCGATATTCACACCGCAGGGACGTGCGGTTTTATTCATTTAAAAAAAAAAAATGCTAACGCACTTTAGCACAGAATTCAAAGTAAAGATACCCTTATTACTTATCGAAACTGCACATACAATATATCCGATTAAAGCTGAGACTCCACAGATTATTTAAGTATAGTATCATCACTAAGCGATCCGATCTCGCGACAGGGGAAGCAAACACAGACATCACAACACGTACCTTTAAGGAGCTTTTACAGGAGATCGTCTCACCGTAGCAGCCAGCTGTCAATCTGATCAAAGACGTGTTCAATGGCATTAAAACGAGAAAAAACGCGGCTGAATCGGTTGATCCATAGGTTAATAATGTATCTGTGGCTTTGAAGCAATTGTTTATAATCCATAATTCCATTTTTATGTAAAAATCGGAGCACAAAAGTTAGCTGCTAATGGTAGCCACCAGAGTGTATGCAGCTTCCTGTTTTGGCCACGCGTCACTCTCACTCCTTATTTGTTCATGTGTTGGTATGTGCAGAGCCCTAGAGATACTAAGAGTTACGACACTCCCATAGACCTCCGTTGTAACAAATGGCGGCGCCTACGGCGGCGCCTACGTCTTTCAGGCATGTCCTTTCCTAACAAAAATTACAGGAAACATAAAACATATTATTGCAGAACAAGTGTGTTATTTATGAAAGCGGTGTGTTTGTGTGTTTAGGGGCTGTAGATATCATTATTTTGTAATTATACTGTTTCTTTTTTATTTCAACAGTGAGCTATAAAGACAATCAGATTATGAATGAACAGTATGAAGTTCGTCAACATTGAAATATATGTTATTATCAAAATAATATTGAACTGTTACAAAACGTAGTGCAACTGTAGAAGCTTGCTCTGTTGTCTCACTGAAAGAATCACTTTTACCACGTTTTTTACAGACAATATTGAGAGATAAATAGTAGCAGTTCTCACTATGTGTTAAATATCTTTGCCTTCAATACATTAAATTAGAAAGCTGACAAAGTCATATTGCGTGTTAACATCTAAATGTAACTTTTTGCATGGAAAAACCCCTCAACTTAACTGATGTGTAGGTGATCTAGTATTTAGTATTGTTTAATGGAATGTATATCAGTGTATTCAAGTCAATACTTCATTCATTTAAACCAATATCTTTCTTGATTCTTTGTACAGTATGAAAAAAGAGTCTTTGTACCTGTGCTGAAGTTCACTGCTGTGAGGAGTCCAGTTCTGTCTCTCACTCTCTGGTCCAGCCTGTCTGCATCACCTGGACACCTCAAACAAACAGATATATATGTAAAGTACCATGTGTACAAACAATATAACTGATTCTCTTCTGTTGAACATGTTGGATTGTGTATTGTCCGAGTCAGGGTCCTTTTTATTTTACTGTTTTACTGTTTTTAGTTTTGTAAATAGTTTGAATATTTATCAAAGTAATCATTTTCAGTCTCCCACTCTGTCTCAATTTAATGTATCGTTTCTTTGCCCCACCCTATGTTTTGTTGTCCAAGGACACTCATTTGGTTTGTGTTGAAGATTGTTTTACACTTTAGATTAATCAAATTGTGTTTTTTGGCTGAATTAATCTTTTTCTGTTTAACCCTAGCCCTCTTTGTTCTCCTTCTCATTCATTTTACTTTGTTTTGTTCTAACACACATCACTTTTTCCATACACTGTTCTTAATACTTGTTCACACATCTGTTCGTCCCTTTTACTTTGTTCTTCCTGTTGTTCTTGTTCAAACACATATATCAATTGTCACTTATCACTTATATATCACTTACGTTTATATTGCATTTTAATAGATCAGTTGTCATACCATGGTTGGATGTGCAGCATTTGGATGCTCTAATCGATCCGAGAAGGGGTTCCGGATGTAAGGCTTCCCTAAGGACGTAGAGCGAAGGAAGAGATGGATGGCAATGGTCAACAGACAACACCTGTGTCTGACAGAGGACAACAACAGCAGAAAACTCTGTCATGTAAGTAATGTTCACAGAGGTGACATGACTTGTTAACATTTTAAAGGGCATCATATTTCCAAGTGTAGAGAATTATGACTCTTCAATGACATTTGAAGTGTGCAGTGGAAACTGATCAAACCTACCTACCCACAGGTACACTTTGAAGACGACCAATATATTGACAACAAATCAGGAGAACATTTGAGGTTGAGGCCAGATGCTGTTCCAACAGTATTTATACATCGGCCTAAGCCGAAAAGGAGGACATCCACATCAAGGAGTATGCCTCCAGCTGTTAATGTCAGGAATGATGACCACACCTATTATGGCACATCAAACATTGGTATGATATATGAAGCTAACAATGTTTCCCATGTTATATAATTCAAGGATAGACTACACTCGCAGTGGTCTGTGCATCTGATCATCAGATCAAGGGGGTGCTGGGGAACTCCAGTTTGAAACCCGCTCCCGCCCCCACTGCGTCAGGCCGTTGTGTCCTTGGGCAAGACACTTCACCCGGATTTACTCCTGTGGGTATTGTCCACAGTACATGTATGATATCAATGTGTACTTGTAAAAGCGCCTCGATGACTTCGAGGCGTGAAGATGGACGGTGTGGCGCAGTGCGCTGTGCAATGATCATCAGATCAAGGGGTGAAACCCGCCGCTGCTGCGTCTGTAAAGCCGTTGTGTCCTTGGGCGAGACACTTCACCTGAACTTGCTCCTGTGGGTATTGTCCACAGTGACCATTGCATGTATAAAAAAAAATATGTGTAATGTGTATCTGCAAAGCGCTTTGAGCACTGGAAAAGCGCTATAATAAATGTAAGGAATTATTATTATTACACTCCTAATGCAACCTTCAGATTATACAGCTTCAAAACTACCAGAGTTCAGGGATTCTCTGAAGACTCATATACCACATGTAGATAATCTACAGATTTCTTCATACTGTAACATTGCCAATAGACGAACTTAGATGAATGTCACTATAGGAGTGTAGTGTACCCTTAAATGACAATAGGTGCACATGTAAAGGCTGCATACACATATAACAGCAAGATTGCCTTGTTATTGTTACAGAGATTCAGGGAGATATTGAGGTGGAGTTCCAAGGGAATGAAAGGGACATCACAGAAAGAGAGAGTGAGACAGATGTCAGCAGACTGCCAGGGGCCAGTATATCAGGGGCCGACAATCAAGAGGCCACCTTACCAGAGATCAGTTTGCCAGGAACCAGTCAGTCAGGGGTCAGCTATGAAGAGGCCAGTTTGCCAGGGTCAGGTGCTCCAGGGACCAGACTGCCAAGGGCCAGTTGTGACCGGGCTCACGTGGAGGATCTAAATGAGGCAACTGAGAAGGGAGAGGTTACTAAGAAAGAGAGCAGAGAGGGCTCTGGTAAACCGGAAAAGGATTAATTCGGCATTAAAAAAAAACACAATTTGATTAATCTAAAGTTTAAAAAAAATCTTCAACACAGACCAAATTAGAGCACTTGGGCAATCAAAAAAAGGTGGGATACGGTGGGGGAAAGAAACCATGAAAAAAGCAATACAACTAAGGTTCTGTTGTGGTACTACAGGATATAAAACGCTCCAAGCCATGAATATGCCTCTGCCTGACATCAGGACCATTCAGAGGAGGATGCAGCACGTCAAACTGGAGCCAGGAGTGTTGGGGGAGGTGTTTGATATGCTGAGGCTGAAGGCAAATGGCATGAGTGAGATGGAGAAGAAATGTGTGCTCACCTTGGATGAGATGTCCATCACCCCTAGCGTGGAGCTGCATCTGGGAACAGGGAGTCTGACTGCACGGGTGGGTTGTCATGTCATGTCAATTCTGATCCGCCTCGCATCTTGGTAGACCCTTTAATTAGTTTACAGAGAGTCAAATCCACATATTGGGGATGGGCGTAAACATCTGCAGACACAGGAGATGTCTCTCACATCTGTGGAGCTTAGAAAGCCAGCGTTCTCACAGTCGTAAAACCCCCCCTGTGCCCACCAGGTCAGGCCATAAAACCTAGTATCAACATACGACTGCATTAACACATTCCTTACGGGAGATTAGAAGCAGGGATGGTCGTAAATGTCAACACACAGAATAAGGTTAAATATTTTAGGAGTAAGGAATAATTATTCTTTGACACTTAGGAGTAAAACTGAAATATTCCCTTACAGCAGCGTTTCTTAAAGTGTGGGGCGTATCAATGAAAAGCGACCCTCTACCACACAAAACAACACCTGTAGATAACCCAATTTGTGTTCTTTGAAATTGAAAAGGATATTGCATTGTGTTTGTTACTTTCGTTGCAGTTGTATGTCTTAAGTGTAATTTGGCATGCTTTTATTTTGAAACACAAACCTTATGGATCATGTTCAAAATTAAACTCCTCGACTGTGATAGATTGCTTTTACATGATTTTAAATTAAATGGAAATTAATGGACATTACAACATTTTAATCATTATATTTCTTTATGGAGCATGTATGTAAAAAATGCCATCTTTAAAGGGGAAAGGAAACACCAATTACAGTTATAATATTCCGGTAGTTTATTCATTTTACAATGGATATTGATCGTAATATTTATTGTATATGATATTACTCGCCAAAAGAAAATTAATTATCCGCCGGCCGGGTGGGGAATTCCGGGACCAGGCCGCCGCCATTAGGGGAGTCCCAAATGGTGACGTCACTGGCTGTGTTTTCGCTCCACCGGAAGTCAACACAACGTAGCAGATATGGCAGCGATGGAGGAATTTTGCAATGAGATCGACGTTTTGAACGATGAATTTGACTATTCGTCGGGAGATGACATTGATGTGGAAGCATCTACAGTTACCAGGCATCCCATGGCCTATGCTTATGAACCGATTCGGTCGAATAGAGTGGCATACGATCCGGAATAAAAAAATTAAAAAAACACAATGCTAACAGTGAGCCTCTGAATTAGCCCCGAGCGAAAATGCTAACCTATTACTGCACCGATAGCTCCCTTATTACTTATCCTAGCCGCACATCCAACACATCGTTTATGATCGCAAGGAGACACAGAATCTAACGGTGCCCACCTCAACACTGGAAGATACAAACTCGCGAGGTTATCCACAAAAACGTACATCAAAACAAGTGGCGCTAGGTACTAACATACGCCAGGCTAACGGCTTACCTTCCTCATTGTCTGGTCTTCAATGGCATTACAACGATAAAAACGATGATGTAGTTAATCCATAGGTTAATATCCAATGGGGCTGTGTCCCCTTTGAAATGTTCTGATAATCTATAAGCAATACAACTGCAATTCCGTTATCTGCTGTCCGCTCTGTGCTCCGTGCGCTCTGGGTCCTGCAATACCATCCATCAATAGCAATACTAGCCTTTTTAGGGCTGTTTTCGACAGATGAGCTTGTGTATGCCAGTTTAATTAGTTGAGCTATAGAACACCCCCAATTCTCTATTGTGCGTCATAATAATAGCTACCATTTAGTTTGGACGCGATTGCGTTAATTAATAAGGTCACACTGTGTCAGTAAATACATGTGTGAGCTAGTAATCTGGTAGTGCTGCAATATTTACCTCTCTCTCGGCAGCTGAAGCAACTCGTTTGGTGGCTCGAACTTCACGTTTGTTGACACTGTCATTGTCTTGCGCGGCCAACGTGCTGGGACGGTCGGTGTTCCCGACTGCATACGTTGAGAAATCGAATATTGTGGGAACAGATCCTGGCTTCAAATCCAATGTTTTGTATTGAACCAGGCATCCAGACTGGACTTTGAGCAGCTTCTCATCCTTTAGTGGCATCCTATGGAAATGTACTTCTTCCTTCTTTGTATAAAATCCATTTGTGCAGCCTGGGGCAATACAATAAACTCCTGACGACGACCGTTTTCTTGTAATGTAAACTACTGGTGCATTGCACGCCATGTTGTTTGTTATTGAGCTTTGGCCCAGGAAGCCGTACCCAATCAGTGACGTCACTGGAAAAGTCCCGGAGCAATGGAAGCGCCCATGGTCATTAGGCACGTATTTCAAAAAGTAAATTCGCGTATCTCGATCGTTTACATTGGAAATAGACTAGATAAATACATTTCCTAATGGTAATATTGTCGCATGGAAAGCAGTTTGAAAAGTGTTTCCATTTCCCTTTAAGGTCACAGAAATGTTCCTTTAAGATACTCATCGTGTTCGCCCTGTGATGAGTTTATTTCCTGTTGTGTTAACCGTATGTAGATCAGTTCCAGGAAGCAGCTCTCTGGAAATCTTTGATGAGTTAAACCGAGAAAAGAAACCCTCAAATCTTTAAAAGGTTTTAGAGGGGGAACTTAAGCTTTTTTCAGAGAGCCACGAGTAACCTACTTCTCTGGAAAAGCCGCTAAAACAGCTAGAGAAGATTCAACGATGGGAAATTCACACTCACAGTTCCTTTCGGCCTTTTGGAGATCGGAACAATAATAAATAATCAAGTGATGCATATACAATGAATCAATAAAGGGCTTGAATCCAGCTTTGTAACTGTAAAAGTTAGTGATTTATCACAGGGCATAATCTCACGTTTTAATCCAAGATGTGAGGGTTACAGTTTAAAAAGAATAAGCTCTAAAATATCAACATGGAGTACATTTACTGGACTCAAATACTGTACTGTACAAATGTGAGGTACTTTACTTGAGTGTATTTCTACTCCATTACTTTTGAGAGGCACATATTTCACTTTTTACAGTGCTGAATGTATTTTAAAGGTCCCATGTCACGGCAATTTCTACTGATCATAATTCCATTGTTGAGGTCTATTAAAATAGATTTAAATTGTGCAATTTTCCAAACTCACATTGGTCTCTCAAACAGCATCTCTGTAAAGCAGGGGTGGGGAACCTCCGGCCCCCGGGCCGTATACGGCCCGCGAGACCATTTGGTACGGCCCTCGAGGTAATTTATAAACACACGCAAAAAAGAAAAAAATGAAAAAAATCTAGACCGCAAACAAATTAAACAAGCGAGTGCCTGTTTTTCCTGGCCAAGGTCAGGGTCCTTGAACACAACACGAGCGTGTCATCACGTGGTATATGTCTCGTCTGACAGGGGTGCAAATCTGACGGAGAGCACCAGAACACGCTCCGGCACTTCCAAAAATTGCAGTAGCCAATAGAACAATAGCAGTAGAACCCTTAAGGAGCCGTACACATGCCGCAGTTTCTGCGTGGCTGTGTCTTCAGTTGAAAGCCCAGTGGCGATCTGTTCATCTGTCATACTGATCATACAGTCAATAACTTTGTTGTTATTAGCATCTGGTTAGCTAGCTATGCTAACGAATATAAGAAGCTTTTTCTCCAACCAGTGAGGTAAAGGCACATATTTATATGATCATTATTAGAAAAAAGTAAGATAATAAAGTAAACAGGTATAAAATACTATATAACAGTAAAAAAAGTTGTTATTAATAAACAAGAATAGCCTACAGTTTGAAAGGGGAGTGATTTGTAAAATGTCCATAAAGAAAAAGTAAATCTGTTTACAGTTCTGTTTCATCTGGGTGTTGAGAGATGTTTCCATAGAGCTCCTAATTTTGCTCTCAAAGTGTACCAGATTGATGCTTTTAACTTCAACATTTAAAAAAAAATCTTCCCGGGGGAGCATACCCCCCGAACCCCCCTAGAAGAGGTTAGGTCCCCCCCCACTTAAATCATGTCCACATGGATAGGAAACTAAATACATTT
The DNA here is from genome assembly GCF_902827115.2 of Pseudochaenichthys georgianus. Classification (NCBI taxonomy): domain Eukaryota; kingdom Metazoa; phylum Chordata; class Actinopteri; order Perciformes; family Channichthyidae; genus Pseudochaenichthys; species Pseudochaenichthys georgianus. The sequence continues at coordinate 2,718,735 of NC_047507.1, read as the reverse complement.
GCACACATCTTGTGTCCATATCTTTCTGTTTTGGTGTTCATGCCACAACAGTGCACGTGCATGCATCATCATGGTAAGATATCTGGATTAAGAGGTTGCTTTTTCTTTGCACAGCATGAAAGAAAAGCCAAATGAATGGGCTGTGATTTTAGTTTTTTTAAGCAGAGGTCAATAATTTGTACGGCCCTCGGAGGATGTTGAAAAAATTGAAATGGCCCTTGAGAGGAAAAAGGTTCCCCACCCCTGCTGTAAAGGATGTGTAAACAGCTTGTTGGAGCTTTAAACATTTCAATTAGTCTCTGCATATTTAAGTAATGCTAGTTTATATAACAGATGAACAGATGTACAATATCCAGAAAGTAGATGCAAAAAAGATATATAATGTGTGCATTTCCAACATTTCCTCTGAAAGAGAGTTATATAAATTCAAGATAAGTTAGCATCCACAACTTTTGTTAATGGATAACTATTGAGTAAGTTGAGTAGTGAGCCATTCGTTTATTTTTTTCATGGTGCGATGTCTGCTGAGAAGTTGAGTGTGGAGTAGTGTGCGGTCTGGAACAGCAGTGCAACATTGTGGTTGCAGAGTGCTGTTCCAGCTACACAGGAACACGTTGCCACTGCAATCTCCACAGGTGAGCAGTTCTTAAAGACAATCTACACATTAAAACAAAATGTCAGTCATTTTACATTTAGGACACTGCTTCATTACAACACAGACAAATGAGAAAGCTGAGAGCAGGTTGATCAGGCAAGTAGTAGGTGTGGGAAAAGGCCAGTGGTGTAGTGGGGATTTTTTTACTGGGGGGACGCTATTTTAATTAGGTAATCCCAAACAATGCCACACAAGTGCGCACGCGCGGGCAGACAGGTCCACAGAAACTACCGGTATGCTTAGTCCTAATTTAGTTACTGTACTGCAAAAAGCAGACGGCGCTGCGCTCAACACACACACAGACTCAAAACCATGGACACACTGGCACATAAATTACATAAACAATGTATAGGCCTAAATTGCATAAACTACAGTATTGCAACTAAGCAGACCTCTCTCTCTCTCAATCTATTTAAAACTCTTAACAAACAAACACAATTCCCAAAGTTGTCCTAAAATGAACTTATTAAATAAATGAAACGAAAAATATAGCCTACTTATGCAAACAACATTGAATCTGGACTTGAAATTATTCTGATTAGGCCTAGCCTATATTGCAAATAACAGCGCTGCTTTTCACACACACACACACACACACACCCACACACACACACACACACACACACACACACACACACACACACACACACACACACACACACACACACACACACACACACACACACACACACACACACACACACACACACACACACACACACACACACACATACACACACACCTTGCATTTTGAAGACTGATAAATCCGAAATGGATGAACAAACTTTGCAGCCCAGTTTCCCAGCTTTGCAGTCTATCCACGGGTATTCTTTCACACACACATACGGGTATTGGGCCGAGGGCGACACCTTACTTCCGGTATCCGCCATTTTACGCGAGGTGAAAGCAGGCCGAGGGTTTAGCCGTACAGCGTCTAGGTGTTGCTAAGCTTCCTGTACTGAATATCATAGTCTATTGCCTTAATAAATATCTAGTCAACTCTAAAATACCACATATATGCAATGGCATGATAATATTATTGTGACAAGTGGGGTATTCACCTGTTGTTTCCAGAAATTAGACGTAGATGCAGCCAAAATCGACGAAGGCCACTTTCGAGGGTCGTTTTTCCATACATCTGCAGGCAGTCTGTAAGGGCAATCCGACAACCCACACAGCTCTAGTTTACGCTGATAACGACCTAGAGCACACCCCTCAAGTCCAGAGATGTAATCCGAAGACATGCAGCGATTTCTTCGGTCGTTAATTCATAAAAAAAACCTAGTGCGCTCTGCCTGGCTACGTTAGCTAGCTATTTATATTTTCACCTCTAGGATATTTGCACCTCCAGGATATTTGCACCTCCAGGAAAATGGCGTATTTATATATATATGGTGCGCGTTGCATTGTGGGTAGCTCGTGACGTCACTGTGTATGAAAGAATGACTCTTGTTTCCTCCGCCACATCTCCTCCGTCCACACCTCTGGGAAAGGTGAGCTTGAGCTAGCCAGGGGAATGTTGCTAGCGCAGCTAACGTTAACGTTAGTGCTAGCATTATCCACGTCTTTAGGCTTAATGTTTGCCTGCCATTACAGAGCTTTTTCATTAGCGTTCTTGAGGGAAAGAGCTGCCGCAAAATCGGCGGGCGGCGAGCTGGTTTGCCGTGGGTGTGTCACTGACACACCCCCAGCTCGCCGCGGGGTCCCGAGCCTGATGACGAATCATAATTCTTTAAGGAAATCTTTTTTATTTCGTATTATAATTATTGTGAAATGTATTATGTTTTTGTCATTATTACAACAAATACACTCTTGCAACTGATAACACTGGCAATGATTTTATATTTATTAGACTATTAAAAAAAAGATCATGCTCCAAATAAGTGGGGGTACGGCGTACCCCCGCGTCCAACGCCCACTACACATCCCGGACGAGCCCCCATATGTTACAACCCGGCTCCTGGGCTGCAACATAAAGCAGGGAGGCGAGACGAGGGGTATGATAAATAATGTTCATTTATTCCAAAACAAACAAGCAAACAAACAACAAGAACCGGCAACAAGAACCGGCAACAGGTCCCTGACGCTGCACAGGACAAGTGCCCAGAGAAGACAGAGCGACGTAACGGCTGGGCTCCTCCTATATCCTCTTCCTTTCCAGGTGTAACTCATCCGGCAGGTGCGCCTCATCAGACAGCTGCAGCTGGAACCTGCAATCACACACAAAACCACACACACAACCAGACGGCACCCCAAGTGGTGTGGAGGGGTCGTCACAAAAAGGCTAAACCATGTCAGGATATCAGTCACATCACATACACAGAAGTTCTGCTGTTTGGAATACTGTAATTTAAGGACATTCAAACAGATACGCTTGTATAGCCTGTCTCAGCTCTCTCAATTTATTATCTTATATTATAACTACATAAAATAGTGTTAGTAGAACGTTGAACAGCTTACCATAGATGTAGGGTACAAAACCAGCACTTACCTAACACTGGCCAATACAAATAATTGGACCCTACATGGATTATACTAACCATTCAGTAAAGAACAGCAGCCGTCACACCTGGGGTTTCCATGAAAGCAGAGACGGGTTTCAACCTCATTAAGAATCTGTGATGAAAGCTAAGTTTGGGTTTAGCTAATGTATTCATCATTTTACAGGAGAGGGTTACAAAACGAAAATAAATCTGTAGCCCCTTCATGCTACACACACATAGCTAGCTACTAGTTGATGTGAGCAAATGTATTGTCACTATGTAATCTGTTGCAACACGTCAGCTAGCTGGGCTTATTTGAATCCTAAATCACAGGTTACCTACTCTTGCCACATCAAAGACCCCGAACATGAACCTGATCGAGGCTTTGAACCGATGAACACTTTTTATGTTCCTCCCTACTCTGAGATCGTGAGGCTTTTCATGCTTTCTCATGGACCTGTAACAGCTAGCCCTGATGCTCACTCTCCCTGAAGGTAGATCTTTGTTTGAAACTGTGGGGAATTGGATATCATTCATGTTATCCAAAAAAACGTAATAGTACATCATTAAAACGCTTTACACTGTATCAAGACTGTCAAGTTGTCAAAGTTAGCCAGTAACTACAGCTTTGTTTGTCACTTACCTTCATAATTGTCGATGTAGCTGGATATGTAGCTACATCTTGAACCCCTTTCCTCTTTTGCTCCTCGGGGCTGAGCCTGCCGCTCGTACCAGCCGATGTACATCACTGATGTTAACCTTCTGTAGGTCTTGGAGGCATCGAGTGTAAAATAGTGCCTATATAATATCTATACGCTATCTCTCTCGCTATCTCTCTCGCTATCTCTCTCGCTATCTCTCTCGCTATATCTCTCGCTATCTCTCTCGTTATCTATACGCTATCTATTGCTATCTATTGCTATCTATACGCTATCTATCGATCTTCCCTCTACCGCAGACCGGAAGTTTACAACCACACACTCAATGAACCGGAAATGGAAATACGTCATCCCGTGCATCTAGCCTATTGAGTAAGAAAAAGGTTTATAACGCTGTGAGAATGGGTCTGCGGAGAGCATTTCTCCGCGATCCCAACTCGTCTATTACCAACCAGGGAGCTCTATGCAAGTCAATGGGACTCCCTGTTAGTTAGCCAAGGGATCCTGGTGTGTGAGGGGCTCCACGGATTGGTCCATTTGGTTCCCGGAAGAAACAAATGGAAAAAGAAAAATCCCCAACGAGGCGTTCTGGGGCAGCACAGACAGGTCTTCTCTGTGTTAGAGTTTTACTCGCTACAGGGTGTACTTTGAGGGTTTTTGACTTTGCAGACCGTTTACATGCAGAAAAACCTTCATAACACAAGGGGACGGGTAATAACCGGAAACGCATGACATGGGACCTTTAAACCTTCAATCACTGTGAGATGATGCTGAGTACAAAGTGTTCGATAGCAACAGGAATACGGCACAACAAAGCTGCAGGTCCTCGGGAACAGTGTTAAGAGGCTGAGGCACGGTGCTACATACTGTTAGATAACACACACACACACACACACACACACACATATATACAAACACATACATACACACACACACACACACACACACACACACACACACACACACACACACACACACACACACACACACACACACACACACACACACACACACACACACACACACACACACACACACACACACACACACACATACTCTAGAAAATAGAAATAAAATACCATACAAGAGGATTGTAGTCGGGTAAGTTGGTCTCTATAGCCGCGTTCACACTGCGGTACTTTTCCCACAAAGGTTCATGCGAACTTAGTTCATGATCGCGTTCACACCAAAAAGAGCCGGTACTAAAAGTAGTTCATGCAAACCTTTTTACCCCCTCGAAAGTCCCTGCTAGAGCAGGGACTTTCGAGCGGCTCTTTTTTGAGAAAATAGCTATATTTCTGATTGGCTGGCGAATTGCAAACCACGCCCCGTAAAACTCCCAAAAAGTTTTGTGAAGCCGCCATTTTATTATCCTCGCATTAGCATTATTAGCATTAGCATTAGCCCCGCGCACCAACGGAGAGAGACTAACTTATGGCAACACAAAATAAAACATGGGAGCGGTGGAGATGAGGAGGTGTCGGCGTTCTGGCGATTTACTCGGAAGGCTTCAGTAGAAGCTGCTGGGAATCCCAGCAGCTTCTACTGAAGCCTTCCCCAACTCCGGGGACTTCCGGCCGGGGACTTTGGGCGGCAGTATACGCCGTGAAGTGGTTTGCGGCCTGCCAGTAAACCCAAAGCAGAAGAAGAAGAAGTGACGTCAGCGGCTTCATTTGCCTAATCCTCCCCCAGGGACTTATTCTGGTGTGAACGCGATCTGTACTTAGTTCATGCGAACTAAAGAGTTCGCATGAACTAAGTTCGCATGAACCTTTGTGGGAAAAGTACCGCAGTGTGAACGCGGCTTATGAGTCTCTTGGATTTTTTTTTAAAGGTGTTGAGATCATAGGACTTGGTGGGAGAGAAGAAAAACGCATAGCCATTATCTTGTTGTTTGATGTTTCTCTTATTTTCTATTTTTTATGTGAAGTAACTGTAAGGGATAATCATCAAAAAAAAGAATGAGTATTTTTTAGAATAAAGTGTTTTTATTCAAGTGGGCTTCTCTCGTTCTCTGTCTATGAATTATATAATATTTGTAGATCAAAATCAGTCTGAGGAGTTCATCTGGTGTAGTTTCGGGTCACTTTGCTGCCATTCCTTATGTAAGACTTGCGTGTATTAATTTTCCGTCTCGATGGATCATTGACAAAAGTCTTCCCACTCAGTTAGTTTGCGTGAGAGTATTCATTCAGGCAGGCCTATTGTTAAATGTAAACTTCTATCTGGTAGTAAATTAGTAAGACTTGTGGAGGAAACTGGCATCGCATGGGCACAACTTTCCACTCAGTGGGGTTGGGGGGGAGTGAAGGGTTCAAGACCAATTGAATGCAGGACAAGGGGGACAAGGACACTTTTTCATTTCAGTAGACAAAAAACCCTTAAATACCATGATTGGGTTTTGTTTTAATTAGAGTTTTGCATCAATGACTTAGTTACAATTGTATTCTAGTAACTTACTTTACTATTAACATAAATGCAGTTTGGGGTATACAAACATTATTTATGCAGCCAAACCTTGTTTTTATTTTATTTCTTAATATTTTTTAGTGTTTATTTTAGTAACAGAATTTTTTCAATAACTTAGTTTCAATTTATTACATTACAGACAAAGATAATGGTGGTTACTCAAGTGCTGCACTTAAGCACAATTTTGAGGTACTTATACTTTACATGTATTTAATACATTCAATTAAATAAGAGATCTGGATGAATGATGTGAAATATAATCAAGTCTTAAATCAGACTTTAGTTACACGTGGAGTAAATTCACAAGCTACCCTGCAGTATACAAAGTCATTCAAACTAGCTGCACTCAAGTTTTTCCTTGTACGATGTGAGGGTCTAAGGACAGAGGGTGTCGTTTTCTCATACTGATATTCTGTACAAACTGTACTGTGATATTTGTTGTAAAAGTGTCTTTATTGTAAAGTATTTTTATTGTATGTACAGCACTTTGGCTCGACCAAAAATCGTTTTAAAAATGTGCTGTATAAATAAAACTTGATTTGATTTAATTGATTTGAAGTACAATATCTCAATACTTCTACTTTTACTCAAGTACACGATCTGAATATTTATACTTTTATTCAAGTTCAAGATCTGAGCACTTCTACTTTTACTCAAGTACAATATCTGAGTACTCTTACTTTTACTCAAGTACCAGATCTGAGTACTTCTACTTTTACTCAAGTACAAGATCTGAGTACTTCTACTTTTACTTAAGTACAAGATCTGAATATTTATACTTTTACTCAAGTTCAAGATCTGAGCACTTCTACTTTTACTCAAGTACAATATCTTAGTACTTCTACTTTTACTCAAGTACAGGATCTGAGCAGTTCTACTTTTACTCAAGTACAAGATCTGAGTACTTCAATTTTTACTCAATAACAAGATCTGAGTACTTCTACTTTTACTCAAGTACAAGATCTCAGTACTTCTTCCAACTCCAAGTCTTTTTTGAGAGGGGCCACAGGGGGTCCAAGCATAGTATAAAACGGCCCTTGTCCCCTGTTACCCCCCCTAGAACCGCCCATGTCTCAGAGCGTGTCCCGCCTTGTCGCTTCCTGGCCCCCCGCAGCGGACGGGTGTATTTTGAATGTATTTTGGATGTATTATGGATGCTCATCCGAGCAGCCGGGCGGCGGGGGCCATAGGACGGGGTGCAAAGTGACGGGTGAAGACTGGGCCACACTGGAGGGAGGGAGGGAGGGAGGGTTTAACCATTAACCCGCATTAACCAGCTGTGCGGTACATAAGGCGTGCGCACCGGCGTCCACGCCTCAGCCAGAGCGCATAACCACAAGCTGGAGGATGCATCCACACACTGCGAGTATCTGATCATCACTGCACTGAAAGGTAAGCAACTTTTTATAATACCGAGACCACCTGCTGGACATTTCAGCTGCAGGTCCTCACAGCTTTATCCAAAGGAATGTGCCATTTTGGAGAGCTCCAAATCGCAGCTTGTGAAATTATGTACGCGTTTATGTAGTGGGGATGAAGAATGGGAAATGGTAGATTCATTTTAATGAGTTTTACACTCGGTTTTGGAGCAGATCGCCCCCCCCCCCCCTACTCCCCCCTGTTAAATGAGCAGTGGAAGAGAATAGGAGGCTCTGCTATTCATTGCTGACCAGGGGAGCACTAATTTACACTTTTGCCATGTTGGGTTCGGGTGGTGTAGGTCCTGACTACTAAACAGGATTGTTTCAAAGCCAAAGACTGTGATGTCGCAACAAGACAGCAGCAAAACGAGGGGAAACAGGAAACAGGGCCTTCAAAATAAGAGTATGAGTGTATTCGGTCGTGTGCTTAAGTTGTGTGTTATTACATAATTTGCTTTACGGTATTATATCATGTAATGTAGCTCCAGAAATCACCAGACTATTATTCTCTAAGCAGGATTTTTGTCGTTAATTGCTGACGTAAAATGTGGGAGTTTGTGTGGTTACCTGTCTATCCATTGAGAGTGGAAACAGGAAGAACATGTGAGTCAGATTTAGCACCACTATGTGAGACTCCTTCTTTGACTAATACAATAGACCCAGAGCTACTTTTAAAGTTGCCAGTCTGCAGAGATCTACCAGTCCAAATAGAGAGCCATTACTGACAGCCTACCACCAGGTAAATACACACTTCTACTTCGTATAAAACTGACCTTCGTACGATTAATACTTCATAAAATACTGCAGATCCTTTATCTGACCTCTTTCTAATCTACACACATACAAGTATTTAACTGAAGTTACACAACAGTGTTGTTGATACAGAGTTGGAGTTTATTCACACGTCACTACAGTGGGTAATGTTTTCAAGAAACATTGAACAGTGCTGCCACATATGACACAAGAAAAAATAAAAGACTCTGAACCCTTTCTTTGCCATTATATAAAAATAGTGTTGCTACAAAAGTACAAATGAGGCTTACTAATAAGACAACTCAGATCTGAAGCTACACAGGAATCTTGCATTTTAGTAGAGTATAAAAATAAATGCCTTTAAAATAGGAAGCAAGCAACACTAGTTTCTTAACCTGAATTGATAATAGACTATAATCAATTTAAACAGAACAGATCTTAATGTTTGCATTCTTATTGTATAATAATTATAATGAATACGTTCAAACAAACTAAAACTTACAGCTGATTAATAACGGTATCTAACTTGAGTTTTTATTATATCAAAAACCTGTTGAAATGCTACTGTTATTTTTACTGTCCCCCAAAAGCGCGCCGGCAGCCTCCAGGAATGCTTCTTTCACAACTTCGCCGTCTTTGAAAGACTTCATTCTACAGAAAAGGTGGAATCTGGGTGATACAAATCTGCTGAGATATATTCCTTCTAAAAACATCTAAAACCTGTTAAATAGCAATAACTAACTCTTAACTTGATGAATCCACAACAAGTAGAGCTTAAAGTATTTTTTTAATTTGTATTATTTTTATACTTTATACAAAGCTTATATGTATAGGAATGTCACTGGTGTTACGTGTTACCAGGAAGAAGAGTAACACCAGTGACAATTTGGAGAAAACACTACCATTTTAACAAAATGGCTGCAATGTGTCAGACCGAATGGCTTCAGTCAATATCAAAATCGTTTAACTCTTCAATACAATACATTTTCCCATTCAAATGTTCACCCCTAGGGCTATATGAGTAACACTAATGACAGACTTGAAAGACGCATGTACAATTTGAAGATAAAATTACATCTTTAACAAACAAAGTAAGAAGTATCTGACTTTCCTTATGTCAACACATATCATAAATAAATCAAATAAAGTAAAACATGCATAGAATACAACATAAAGGAAGAAGTCAGAATACCAGTTTGATTGACTAAACCTCTTATTCCACTGCTGCTTTTTTATTTTATTTTGAAGAACCGGAAGTGGTGTGTTATCGTTGACAGCAATTGACTGTGTTTCAGTGGATGTGGGATACGCAGCTCCTCTGTTAACGCCAGAATATTTTTAGATGCCGGGAGGAAGTTTGGCCCTGAATGAAACTTTTTTTTGTAGCTGCTGGTCTTTCCTCACATCTGCTGTGATGTCCGTCAGCTGAGAGTGAGGCTCCTTATGTTCGGGTTAATATACTAGTGTCTGTTTCAAGGGATTAGACAACAAGTGTAGTTAACAAGTGAATGTGGTACTTCAGAAGTTTTCATCTTTCTCTATTAAGTCTTAATATTTGTTATCAAGGCTCTAGAAGTATTTGATTTTGGTGAGTTTTGGGTTTTTTCTATTTATATAACATTCCTGTTACATTCATTTGTCAGTGTGCACATTGGTCATGGTTTTCTATTCTGTGATATTCAAATTGCTCTTAACTTGTATTTTTTAAGGTTGAAGTTTTATAAACCCTGTATTAAGGCTGTATGTTGTTGTTTTATGATGGTATTTTTATTTATATTAATCAATAGTCCGGAAACAGCTTTTGATATTCCTTAGCAAATCTGGAATGTGGCTGAAGATGTTTATATTCATTTACTGAATAATTAATGACTGTGTTTCTTTTTTCCCAGGTGACTGTCCGCTCTCGAGGAGAGGTGCTTCTCTGCAGACGGTAATTCAATCTTCATACTGCAGACCTTTAAATATCTCTCTCCCAGCAGCCACGTGGTGTAAGGTGATACATTCACCCACCAGTCTGGTGATCAGTGGGCGAGCCGGACCCATCATTGCCACTTCAGACCCTTCATCACTTTCTTTAGCTTATACTGAACTCTAAAAGGACTGTTTACGAGTGACTGCAGGGGATTTCTGTTTTGAGCCCCCACGTCTATTGTTTTCCTTCCTCTTCTGTTTTAGTCCAGTACGCTCTCTTCTTCTTTTGGACTGTGCACCCTGAGGACCTTGCAGTGAATGGAGAACATACTGGTTCTGCTCCCGAAGCACCGACAGGAACACGGGCTCTGCAGGCGCACGACTGCATGTGCCTTGCTGCAGGTTTTCTCCTGGTCTTTAGTAGCGACCCCAACTCACTTTAAGCCTCTTTAATGGGATAAATCAATTGGACTGATCAGGTTCGAGACCAGATCAGGTGGCCGATTCCATTTGCACTTCCCCCGCAAAGAACTGACAGGCCGAGGCAAGCTGACCTTTTTTTCTTGTCAAGCCCAGTGTTTTCAAAAGGCTTCCGCATGGTACTTTGGTCGAAAGAACAAGACAAACTCCCCGACATCGACATGTCCTCCGGGGACATTGAGGGGACGAAGGAGGGCGGCCCCCTGACCCCGGCCCTAGTCAACTCCAACTGCTTGGTCCCCCCAGTGATCCTCTCAAAGGGCCCCGAGGAGGAGAGCCTGGGGAGCGGCAACAACCTCGAGCTCACAGAGGTCCCGAACGGAGACGCTGTGGACGATGTGGAGAGGTCAGAGATCGTGGCGGCGACGGACTGCCGGGCGAACGCCAAAGGTCAGCGAGAGGAAGACGCTCTGCTGGAGAACGGCAGCCAAAGCAACGAGAGCGACGAAACGAGCACCGACCAGAGCCCTGAACCACCGGTGCCCCTCAAAGAGACCTCCTTCACCATCGGCCTGCAGGTGGTCTTCCCCTTCCTGCTGGCCGGGTTCGGGACCGTAGCAGCCGGGATGGTGCTGGACCTCGTCCAGGTGAGAGATCCAGACCTATTCTTTTATTTATTTATATATATATATATATATCATTTATTTGTGACATTGTCAAACACAGACCCTTACAGTACAATAAAGGGAGTAGAAGAGACCATTCTCCCAGGGTCAACAATACCACAAACAGACCGTAACCACAAAAAACAACATTGAAGTACAATAAAATAAATAATAATAATAACAACAAAAGAAACATATACAAGACATTCTAAGGCATTAAGCTACTCGACATACTGTGTGCTACTAGTGCGAGGAAATCTAGACCTATTCTAAGATAACCTTTAGTAATCCCCGTGGGGAAATGCAGTAGTTAAACAGCAACAGGGTGAGAGTGAAAAACAGGACAGCACAGATTCACACAGATTAGAGATACTAATAACTGGTAACTATACGGCGCACAGCGAGAATGCAGCATTTATTCAGAAGAGAGAAACTGGTCCATCCAACTGGAGAATATTGTCCAAGCTTAAAGATCTAATGGCAATATGTCGGGGACTGTGAGAAAGTGGAAGTGGGGAACATCTTTATAAAGTAAGTCCTTGGTATTCGTTGTCAGTCTGAAAAGCATATAAGCTGATTGCAAGTTTATTAATCCATGGATGACTGATGCTTTTCAATTTAACACGTCTTCATAAGGTGATACAAAGTGTTGAGGACATGTGCTCAAAATAAAACATGTGTCACATTGCACACAAATGCGCCCCAATTGACACCTACGATAGATAGAATATATGAATTGGCATATCTAAAAAGACATATCAAATGTTAAAGGACAAAATCATATTCTATAATATTCACACATTATGGCAACAAAAGAGAGCAATAAGGACAAAAGCAATGGAAAAGTGTACATACAATACAATACTTGACTAAAACATTTTTAAATAAAGGATTTTCATTTACAATTCGATTAGCCTTGTTTCCTAGGACTGCCAACCACTGCCATATCCTCCAAATGATCAGAAGTTATTGCATCACCACCAACACACAGTTTCCTCACCCAGTAAAGCACTTTTTTTCATACAGCATCACAGGATCCTTGTTCAGTCCCATTCTCACGATCCAGTTACCTGGGATCGACATCATGAGCTATATTTAAGTTTGTATAATGCGTAGGGGTGTAACGGTGCACACAAGTCACGGTTCGGTTCGTACCTCGGTTTGGGGGTCACGGTTCGGTACGGGTTCGGTACAACAAGGAAAAGCAAAGAAAAGTCCCAACTGCATAATTTTTTTTTTGCTGTTATTTATTTTTAACAGTCGTGCAAGTTTTGGTATGAAAATAAGGAACTCAAACATTTGGAATCATTAACTGTAACAAACAGTACCACAAACACTCAGATGGCCATATTATTTATAATGGCTGATGTCAAACTAAAAGGTTAAATAAGCTGTACAACTAAAAAGAATGTCTCGAACATATTACATTACATCACATTACATTGCATTTAGCTGACGCTTTTATCCAAAGCGACTTACAATAAGTACATTCGACCAGGAAGACACAACCTTGAAGAAAACAGAATCATAAAGTACATCAGGTTTCATTGAGCCAAGTATTTCAAGTGCTACTCAACTGGCTGTAGATAAGCCAGTCCTTTATTAGTATATAAGTGCTTTGTTAATAGTTCTATCGCTCGAGGTGGAGTCGAAAGAGATGAGTGTTCAGTCTGGAAGGTGTGTGAGCTTTCTGCTGTCCTGATTTCAATGGGGAGCTCATTCCACCATCTTGGAGCCAGGATAGCAAACCCACGTGTTTTTGCTGATGGGAACTTGGGTCCCCTTCGCAGCGAGGGTGCAGCGAGTCGTTTGGCTGATGCAGAGCGGAGTGCACGTGCTGGGGTGTACGGTTTAACCATATCCTGGATGTAGGAAGGGCCAGATCCATTCGCAGCATGGTACGCAAGCACCATTGTCTTGAAGTGGATTCTAGCAGTTACCGGAAGCCAGTGGAGGGAGCGGAGGAGCGGAGTGATGTGGGAAAAAAATAAATAATAAGAAAGTGTTTGAATCACAATCAATAAAAGGCAATACAGAACTGTATAACATCTCCTGATGTCAAAATATAAAATAAATACAATGATAAATATAAAACAAAATAAAATCTGTACCTTTGTGTAATTAACTCGTGAGTGTGTGAGGCCATTATGCCTAAATAAAGGTACTCAAGCTTTACTCTATGTTCAAGTTGTTCTTCAGAAAGATGAGTGAGTCTACGTTGTCAGCAGTGAGGGCAGATCTGTTGGCGGTAACTATGTCACCTGCCGTCGAGAAAACCCTCTCGCTGGGGACTGAGACTGACTCGGATGTGATTGAGCATGTTTGACGTGTTACCACTAGCATACCACACCACTGTCGAACAACGCCGACACACCGTCCTCGTCCGATCCACAACTCGCACCCCATCATTGTTGTCGTCCACAGGGAACCCCAAATGTTCCCACACACTGATTTAAAAGAAGCAGGTGGGTTCTAGCTCCTCGTGTTGTGTGAACTCGCCGTAGCTACTAACTTTTCTTCTTCATGTATTGTGTTCGTTTTGTTGTGTTTTGTTCTTGTTCTTCATTTGTTATTTACGGGCGGCTGGCTTTTAGGCGCAATACCGCCCCCTGGATTATATATAGTGTAATACTGCCCTGAGTGACAGACTTTTTTCCCACTCGTAAAAAAAGGCGTATTCGCCGTGTGACTGCATGTGCCGAACCGTGACGTCCGAACCGTGACGTCCGAACCGTGACGTCCGAACCGAGACGGTACGGGACGAATACGGATACGGTTACACCCCTAATAATGCATCATTGTAATGTTTCTGATGTTTCCAGGCGTGTTTGCAGAGTCATACTATGAGTCGGCCCCCGGAGCATTTGAGTTAGCTGGTTTAGCTGGCCTAGCTCACCTTGGAATGTGTCTGTCATCGTGCTGTCTGGTGGCCTCTGTTTGGGGACGGGTGTGGCATCACATTACATTACATGTTAGATGCTTTTATCCAAAGCGACTTCCATACTCAATACTGTGGACAATCTCCACAGGAGCGATTCGGGGTGAAGAGTCCCAGTGACACAACGACATGCTGACTGCAGTGGGGTTTGAACCAAGGCTCTATCCACTGCGCCACACGCCTCCCTAGTCATCAAACACCAGAGGGGTGATTAAATAACCTGTCTCACTCTCAGTCTGATCTTAGTGCCGGCTCATACTGTTACACTCTTAATCCAATCCATATCCGATATAGCACATTTTAAAACAACAGAGTTGACCAAAGTGTTGTACCTCACATAGCATAAATACATTTAGAGAAAAAACCGATGTACAAATGTAAAAGCACGAGACAATGAAACCATACTTATAGCCACAGACTGAAACACTCTCATACACGAATAGAAACACAAATAGAAGGTGCTAATTGTAGTGCCGTGTGTAGCCAGGGCCTCCCAACAGTCTCAATCTGTGTCTGAAGTGGCGTACTGTAATTACAGTTGCTTCTTTGAGTATACGTGCGTTAGTATGGCTTTATGAACTGCTGCCAAGAACGGTCAACATAACAGTAAAACAATTCAGTGCTCGCTCTCAACGACCGCCAACTTTTTCAACTAATGGGACAAGCCACAAATGTGTGTGCTCTCTGGAACACAGCAGCACGATATAAAACAATGTGTACACTTATATTCATTACATTACATCACATGTCACATGTTAGACGCTTTTATCCAAAGCGACTTACATACTCAATACTGTGGGCAATCCCCACGGGAGCACTTTGGGGTGAAGCGTCCCAGGGACACGACGACATGCTGACTCTTTGACCATCCCCTGATCCGAACACCAACGCACAACCCACTGCACCACACGCCTCCCTATTCATTATTTAATATATTTACCAAATATATTGGTTTCGAAAATAAGCCACCGTTATTTCATTGGGGTAGTTTAGCAGTCTCTAAGTGGTTGGTGTAGAGTGGTGCAGGAATGAGTCCTAAGACCTGGAAAAGACTTCTGGTTCCCTCGTCTCAATGTCAATGTTTTTGTTGTTGTGTGTTGGTGGTTGCTGAAATAAGGTCTCTGTTTAAAATAAGCTGAAGACATTTTCACGTTTTGTTCTATGACATAAAATACATCAGTAAGAATCCCACTCATGAATGTCTGAATCTTGTATCATAAAAACAGCGAAGTGTCCAAATAGGCTGCTAAACATCATCACGTGAACATTAGCCACCTTTAGCTTAGCAGTGGTGACGTGCAGCCATGCGACTGTTATGTAGTTGGTTTATAACCTAGCGGCTAGCGGTAGCTAGTATCATTAAAAAGGGTTTCCAACAAAGCGTATATTTCCGAAATCCAATGGAGAAATCCCAGAGCTTTTTTGTTCACTCTATTGTGAACCATAATGTAGCTAGCTAGCTAACACCGTGCTTGTTTGACTTCCAGTGAAGGCATTGTGTACGATTTGAGACAATGTTATCCAGTCAACATTCACAGTGTTCAGTTCACAAGGCAGTACAGGAAGTACAGCTCCTAGAGAATCTGTGTTTACATGCACTGTAGAAATGCAACATAGCATTCACACAATGTTAAATACTCGGTTATAGACAGAACAGAAAGTAAAAAACTGTAAAAAGTCTACCAGACAATGCTCCCATGAACACAACAGTAATAAACATATCTTACTGGGAGCATTCTCTATTTTTTCTCAGTGAAGAATTACAGGCCAACGTCATGCTGGTCATATATTTCTTTAAAGTCAGCCTGTGATGCAGATAAAACTGAGGGGTCAGGCTGCCAGGAGACCAGTCCGGCACATTGTGTACACGCATACTGATGCCAACATGGTGGCTGGGGTCCCCAGGAACTCGGCACAGAGAGGAGGGGAAGAAGCAAGGAAATACGAGTTTCTTTGAGCACCTGCAATGGCAGCACACTTCAGTCGAGCTCGAGGGAAAACAAAAAACACAATGCGGTGTGACAGCCTCTATTACCGTGTCGTTAGGTATTCTCGCTGGAACCAGGAATGCAGAGGTTTGAGGTCAGAAAAGTTTTCATGCTGCCTTAGGTCAAAACAGTTTTCATGCTGCCTGCACCATGCTGCTGCAGTCTCTCTAGTTTCCAAAACACTCAGAGCACCATTCCTTCGGAGCTGAGGCTGGGAGAGAGGAGACTTATTGTAGATGGTACAGTGACTATTGTTCATTTATTATAAGGCATGATTGTGCCTCTGGCGGAAGAATATACTTGCAAGGCTCGGCATCTAACAGGTGCCGAATTCCCAGTCCTTGAAGCTGTTGAACGCTAACTCAGCTAATCCCTCCTGTCCTTGCAGGAAGGTAATTGTCTAACTCTCTCTCAGCCTCTCTCTCTCTCTGGTTCAGTCCGAAGGCACCAGCTTGAAAACCAGAACATACTAGAGCCTTTATTTGATGTGTCTGCCTGGCCCGAGTTGAGTGGTTTTGGCTCGGATCGGAGCATGACTTGGCGCTTTGCATCGCTCTCAACGCAAAATCAGGCTTCTTTGAAATGTGGCCTCTTTAAAGTTGGTCGCTTTGAGTATGTACAGCACACACACAGAGCTCATGGCCTCATTCCCACTCGAGTTGGACTCTCAGAAAGGACGGTGCAGGCTGGTATAGAGGAGGGAGTCGTCTGCATAGTTCTGCTTAGTGACCTGGCAGCAGAATCACCTCCAGGTTCTTTGCCAGGGCTGAAAGCTTAGGACTCTGAGGCCTGTACTACGAGTTCAACCAACCCTGCATATCTTTTTGTGTTAAGAAAGAAACACAATTCTGCTAAACTGTCCTACGATGCTGGCTATCAAATCTCTAAGTCAACCCAGGTTTCTCAGTTTGCCTATGAGCTCGTTCACATACAAAGGGCAGGCCGAGTTAGCAACATTTTACCAATTGCAAGACATACTTTCATCGTAGTGACACAAATGAAGAATGAACTTAAATATCAAACAAATACGAAGAAGTTAAACCCTAGACATCCATGAGTTAACCACATCATCCGGGCTGCAAGCAACATGCCAAGTGCAGGAAGAAGTGGAACTGGTCCTGAATGAACAGATTAATGATACCACTGCCCCTCATGAGTGGATCTGACTTGAGTTATATTATATATCTAACCCTAAGCGCTTTGAGCACCAGGAAAAGCGCTTTATAAATGTAATGTATTATTATTATGTATGTGTTATGTATGTGTTTAATCAACTAGTAGAAGATATAGGCTACTTTATTAACTTTTATATCTTAAAGACGATGTTGGTTTATTTAAAGGTCCTCTAAGCATAGTTGAAAGTGAAGATTACATGTTCCCTTTGTACTTGTTAGCCCGTCCAGCACCTGATGTCTGGATGTGTGAGCTCTGGTAAAGTGTTTTTCATATCTTAATACAACTTAGTGGAAACATAAAGTATGTAACCTGATGTGCAGCAGACCAGGCTCAAGGAGCTGACACAGATAAGTGAATACATGATGTGATACTTCATGAATAAGTGAAACAGACTGTTCGCATGCTCTGAATTACTTTGCGTATGTCACTTATGTCTGGAGTCGTTATAAGATATTTAAGTAAGCTTAAGTTATTATAGTCCGATCATTCTGTTGATGGGCAGAGATACACAGTCTGTCCTGGCTGTCTGAAGTGGGTTTCGTAGAGCCGCGATGTGACTTGAGTTGATCTCTTATCTTGATCTCCTTCGTAAAGGTCACGTAGAGATAGTTTTGGTAGCCATGCCTTTCTCAAAGGTCAAGCAGGTGATTTGCTATCAGTCACAAGACAACATTTTAAAGATTGTTCAGTGTGTGTGTGTGCCTCAGTGTCCTGCTGTCTGTCCTCTGACTCCGAAATAAATGAAACATGTGGACACTGCTTCGGTGTGAAAAACAAAGAGTGTAGAAATACAGGCACCAGTAAACAGGAAATTAGAGTTGTCTCAATGGTTTAATAACAGCCAAGCCCTTGCTGCCCACGAGACACCATTTTGTTCCGACCACATCCACTTTCCTGGTTTTCACCCAGGAAACGGAATCATCATTCTGCCTTCCAACCCTGGCTCCGTACAATGTGTAAAGTGTATGCTTAAATGCAGCCTATGCGTCGTTATGATTTGACAATTAAACATCGTTAACAACACCTCCACAATCTAAGATATAAGGATTCAAATGTATTTCTAAAGGCTCTTGAATCAGTCAGGAAACATTCCCGAAATGGCGTCCGACCATTTGCATTTAATATTGCAACTGCTTGTTCTCATATTGCTCAGTCGTTTCCTGTCTGCCAAAGACTTAATGTCCTGATGATCATTAACAACATATCAGCTCTCAGCTATTTGCTTGACAACATCCCAGGCAGCTACTTGGTGAGGATCCGAGTGATGAAGACTGAAGGTTAGAAAGCTTTTGTGTTGCACCAAAGCCTGGCTAATCTTTCACTCTGTCCAGGATCCACCGGGGGTCCTTGGAGGGTCCCATGTTGCTTATTTGCACTCCCCCTAGTCAGATATGTTTAGGCTTCACCCTGCACCAACCTCCATCTGGACGTCAACTGTCCACATGTCAGGTTCCTATAGGACAGGGGTGTCAAACTCAAGGCCCGGGGGCCAAATCCGGCCCGCGACTTCATTTCATGTGGCCCGCAAGAGCTCTGAAAGAATGTAATATGTTTATTATACGGTTACAGGACGATTTACAGATGCACGATGAACATAAACTACATGTCCCACAATGCATCTTACATTAGATTTTTTTTTTTTATTTAACTGTAACTTTTCTTCAGAATTTGGATTTTCTTTTAAAATAATTTTGTGACATTCTCACTGAAGAGACTTGCACTTATTTGCCCTAGACTTCTTCTTTCAGACGTAATTATCTATGAAGCTTTTACCCTATCCGATAATAATCCAAAGCAGAGGCAATAAAGTAATATAATACATTATTTTAAATATATAAAATATTTATATATGTATTTTTATATGGTCTTAAAGTTACAACCGGCCCTTTGAGTGCAACCATAATGCTGATGTGGCCCGTGATGAAATTGAGTTTGACATCCCTGCCTTAGGACTTAGCTTGGTTGTGATTTAGTGCTTGTTATGACAACTGTGTGCCTGAAAACTCATTAGTATGTGCGTCACTAGTACACTTCCTTTTTGTTCAAACACAAATTGACCAATTGTGTTTGGAGTACTCTCCCTGGGTTACCTGGAATACGTTTTGTTGTCCGACAACGGTGATCAAAGAATCAAAACACACGAAAAGTCTTGATGAACTGAAGCTGATAGGGGTTAATGTCTACTTAACATGCTCAGTACTTTGCTTTAGAGACATTCTGTTGGGGAATTAATTAACTTAAGACCGCATGAATCTGAACTGTCCACATGTCAGGTTTCTATAGGACTCAGCTTGAACTGTGATTTAGTGATTCTTATGACAACTGTGTAGTACGTAAGTATGTGTGTCACTGGTACATTTCTTAATTTTTCATTCACAAATTGGCCATTAGTGTTGAACGTATCACCCTGGGTTACCTTGGATACTTGGAGCACATGTTCTTTGTCTGACAACGAAGATTCAACGAACAAGAAAAGTCTTGACGAAGTGAAGTTAATGGAGGTTAATGGTGTTTAACATGCGCAGTGCTTTGCATGTAGTACACTTTGGAGGGTCATAATTGGTAAAGTTGTAGGACATAATGTGTGTGTTGGGGATCAGATTAGCGTAAGAGTGCACACATATTGGGAGGGTTTCAAAACGGATGTTGACAAAGTTTTCGTTACGAATTCAAGAACTCTTTTTTCGCCATTGGCTTCTTGCCGCATTGCTGACATTCAACCTGCAGGTGCGACTCCAGTGTGGCCTATATTTGTAGCCACAGCAATGTTAATTTTACCCTTCACGGTGTGTGTTTGCATACGACCTGTCTACCCTCATGGAAACAGACACCACCTGATGTCGTTTCTGTGACGCTGCCGGTGTTGCATTGACACTGCTTGCGATGTTCAGCCTCCTGCTCAGAGTACAGAGAGTACAGTGGTCGCAGATCAAATCGGGGGGGCATGTGACTCAACTGGGCAACGCGACCCCTTGTGAGGTTTGCATACCAGAGCTCCTATAGGTCTGTACACAGAGGTTCTGGGGCTGTCCAGTAGAGTTCTTAGAACCGGGGGGCTCGCTTGGCTTCGAGCCAGCGTTCCATGGAGACAACAACATATATCACCACAGGGGAGGTAAAGAGGGGGTTAAGGGGATTGAGACAGAAGTACAGAGAGAGGGGGACAAGCTTGAAAACATGCGGCTGTGAAATAAGAGAGGGGTTGCTCTCGGAGGAGCTAGCAAGGGTTGGCAGAAGGCAGTGCGCCAAGCTAAAGGGACTTGCTGTTGGAAAGGAGTTCTGCTTGGCTTGGTGACAGCGAGGGGAAAGACTGCGCTGCAAACACTCACCATCTTCCCCAGTATATGTGTCTATTATCTAGTCAGAATATGTCTTTACACTATAAGACATAATCATTTCAGTGCAGTGAGATGTCGGGTGGTGGTTTTAGACAATGCATCATCTTGTTAAAGGTCCCATGTCATGGCCATACCGATCATAATTCCATCGTTGAGGTCGACTAGAATAGATTTCCATTGTTCAATGTTCCAAACTCACATTGGTTTCTCACAGCATCTCTGTAGAGTCTGTGTCTTCACTCTCTGTCCTACACAGCTTGTTGGAGCTCCTGCCCCCCTCCCTGTGAGCCCACTGTGCTCTGATTGGTCAGCTCGCCCACTCTGTTCTGATGAGTCCATCACATTACAGCTGAACATCAGTGTTTATGTTTTACAATGGCGTTTGTTAGCAACCAGGAAATGACACCAGTAATGAGAAACAGATGAGAATGCTGCGTGGGGTCTGGGTGCCGTGTTGGCGGGACGTTGCGCGGCTCGCTGCTGCGAGGAGCGGACAGTGTGAGCTGGGTTCATTTCCTGCTTGCTGCGTGGGGTCAGCGAGACAGCGAGACATTGCGAATGGACGCGGGAAGGGGGGGGGGTGGGTGCTGAGGGGGCTGCAGCACCCCCATCTGCGAGGCTCCACTAGCACCTGCACCCAGCGCGTCACAGTTTCGCTGCAGAGAGAGAGTGTGTGTGTGTGTGTGTGTGTGTGTGTGTGTGTGTGTGTGTGTGTGTGTGTGTGTGTGTGTGTGTGTGTGTGTGTGTGTGTGTGTGTGTGTGTGTGTGTGTGTGTGTGTGTGTGTGTGTGTGTGTGTGTGTGTGTGAGGAGCCATTTGGACCAATGGGTCCATTTGGATATGGGCACGTCATCATACCCAGAAAAAAAAAAAGCGAAATGTCCAACGAGGCGTTCTGGGGCAGCAGACGGGTCTTCTCTGTGTTCTACAGGGTGCACTTTGAGGGTTTGTGGCTCTGCAGACCGTTCACATGCAGAAAGCTACATAACACAAGGGGACGGGTAATAACCGGAAAAGCATGACATGGCACCTTTGAGTCAAATAATCTTATTTTGAGTTGTATCTCAGATGAAACACATATTGTTTTACATATTAATTGGAAAATCACCAACTGACATCAGGAAACAGAACACTTTTGAGCATTTGCGGCTTATTTTGTAAGTTTTCAACAACAAGATCTGATTTATCTCGATATCCCATCTTCAAGGAATCTTACCAAGCACATTTAAAGTGAAAACAGCGTGTTTTCATTATTATTTAACTTGTTTCTGGAGCAGCATTGTCTCCAGTTTGAGGGAGTTTAACCCACAGTTTTTCTTTGAGTGTTTCTGCCACACCCACTGACACCCCCGTGTCTGTCCCGTACAGCTGGATGCACAGTGGGAGCAGCGTAGTAAAACAGAAATGTAGCCAACTGTGTTTGTATGTAGCCTTGATGTCGGCTACTCCTCTATTCCCCTCGTCTTTCTTCTCCCCGTCTCTGTTCTCTTTCTGAGTTAGCCTCGGCGAGTATTGATCAGATCTGCGCAGAATGGACTGTAAGTGCTGGGAGCCTTTGGGATTGTACCCATAGATAAGCACTTTTACTGAGGATAGATCAATGGCCTCGTCTTCGGCAAAAGCTTAAATCTGACCACAGTCGGGCCTCAACCTACTGCTCAAACTCTAATGGAGGCACAGCAGAGGGAGAACCTTCACTACAGTGACAAGCCCAGACGCTCAGGGGTTACCGAGGGTCAGGTCTAAAGCACTCATTTCCACATATCGTCTTATTCGCTCCCACTTTCATAACAATATCTCGACAACAAACTACGACTTTTGTAAGAAAATGTATTATTGAATGCCAACTGGAAGATTCTTGCTCTCACACTGACGGAGCGTCCACACTACAGCTCCAAAAATAGCTTGGAGCTGGGCGTGTCTGGAGCTTGGGGATTTTATTCAAGCAACACGGCCAACAACCAATCACATGAATCTCCCGCCCCCGACATACAAAGCAAAAACCCCCGGGGATTTTATGCGAGCAATATATATATAAACTCCCCAAACCGGCGAAAACCAGTTTCCCCACTGTCTCTGCCACCTCCCTCCATGCCTGGTTCCTCCGGTTTGTGTCCCGGTAGGTGAAGAGGGGCTGGTCATACAAAACCGGGAGATTCGCTACGGCGATAGTTAGTTTCTCCTCCGACTTTTTTTTAAATATAGAAATGAACGGCGGGATATCTCTCCCAGCTTAGACGCGGTTTGATTGGCTACGGCTTCAGCTGTCAGATTTTGGGAAACGGGATTTGATTGGCTGGCGCTGGCTACTCCGGCGTCCAGGCGACCAGAAGTTGAACAATGTTCAACTTCTGGTCGCCTGGGACGCCTGAGACGCCTCGCTCTGCTACCCACAATTCAGTTCGGCGAAAAAGCGCGGCTACGTGACGTCACCCCATTGAAAGTGAATGGGCAGCTTGGAGCTGCTTGGAGCTTTCGACGCTGTAGTGTAGACGGGCCGTGAGTCTGATTGAGCTCGTCACCATCAATCTGACAGCCAGTAGCAGAGAGAGAAGGACGATCTGCGCATGGCGATAAAAGTACAACATGGCGATAAAAGTGCAACACTCACGGGTAGCATCACTAAGGGTCCTCCCCGCCAAACTGCTCACACTCATTCACTTTTTAGTTTGCACAGGGAATGCCAAGATATTGTGAGGATCAACCATGTGCATTGACAGAAACGTTAGTATAGGAGAGACAATACAAGGCAAGGTTTAGGCTATGTTGCTTCTAAAACACGTCTTCTTTCAGAAAAGTGCGAGGAAAATATCTCAAATACACATTTTAGTGTTTATATTAGTGGCTTTGTCTATTTATGTATTGTAGAATTTGCTGGAGAAACTCCTTCTGGAGGGAACTTTGGTATTGTAGCCTTTACAGACCATTTACATGCACAACAACCTATATCATACACTACAGCAAGGGGGGGCGAAGCACATTAGGGCTTCTTTAACCCTCCTGTTGTCTTCGTTTCCCCCTTACTTTCGTGTTCACGGCCAAATGTGACCGGTCCTGTTTTAACTGCTATTACATAAACACAAAAACCATTAATCATCACCACATGTAATTTAACACCCTTTCAAACTGTACATATTGTATCAGAGTACTGGTGTACATGAAACACTGCAGTACATATACAAAGAACAGACACTGAACATGTATTGGTGTGCTAGGTTTTATTCATGTGGGGGGAGGGGCACATAAGAGCGGGAAACACATCTAGAGTGTGTGTGTGTGTGTGTGTGTGTGTGTGTGTGTGTGTGTGTGTGTGTGTGTGTGTGTGTGTGTGTGTGTGTGTGTGTGTGTGTGTGTGTGTGTGTGTGTGTGTGTGTGTGTGTGTGTGTGTGTGTGTGTGTGTGTGTGTGTGTGTGTGTGTGTGTGTGTGTGTGTGTGTGTGTGTGTGTGTGTGTGTGTGTGTGTGTGTTTTATCCGATCCGGATGGTTACTAATTCCTTTTCTTCATGGCGGTCATGTCACCAGGAACACCATGGTGGTACAAAGTTCACTAAATCATCCAGAATGCAATGAAAGAGGTGATCAGCCATTTCACATGTTCAAATGTCTCCTGTGAAGGATACCATGAAGCCTGAATGCAATCGAATGTAAAACACCCGAAGACAACAGGAGGGTTCAAAACAAGGTCACATCCCAAATAGGATTCCTTTCTAGGTGACAGTGTCCCGTTGTAAATCTGATAGGTCCTGTTTTAATATGGCAGTGTGGTCTTTATGTTGATGTCTTGTTACTCATATGCGTTTTTGGCCGTTGCAGCACTGGACGGTGTTCAAGGAGGTGAACGAGGTGTTCATCCTGGTTCCTGCACTGCTGGGACTCAAAGGAAACCTGGAGATGACGCTGGCCTCCAGACTTTCAACAGCGGTGAGACATTTTATTTTGTATTCAATCTTTAAAGTAGCGGTTAGTGACTGTCAACTTGACTTATTCCCCCCCCCAAAATGTTCCTTATCTTGACCATGTTAAGCCTCTAGTGAAAGTCTGATTGACCATGTGCATTTTTCTATACAATATAACAAATCATTAGCTATGCCTCGACATGTTTTTGCTCTCTTGTCCTGGTCTTATTGTCCAATTTAAGCATTTGGGAATGTTTTGTACCTGTCTCTCGTTGACCCCTTCCCCTTTTGATGACCCTTCAAAGCTCATTGTCTTTGGGTGGAAGGTCATAGTGTTAAAGTTGAGTTTCGGACGAACTGATAGCAACATTCCTGTCCCTTTATTTGGTTTTACCTTTTCAACGGCCTTGCAAAACATCAACACAGTTTTTATCCGCTGAGTAGCAAGAAATCATTAAACCAATATATATGTTGTTTGTATTGATCTGAACTAGTCATTCAAATAGGTAAATATAAGATAAGATAAACTTTATTGGTCGCAAAATGGGAAACATTTTCGTTGCAGCAACATGTAAAACAAAGTATTGCACATAATTAGAAGGGTAGAAAATAAACAAATATACAATATAAACGTCTCTAAATAGAAAACTAAAAAATGAAAATAGTTGAAGTTGAACATGAGTACAAATCTGTAAATTATCTGACAAATAAAACACTATTGAAGTGCTAAATTACAGCTAACACAATATAAAAGTAGGATATGATTTACATGTTGTGTGCACGAATGGCATATTAAATAAAATAAAATGTACAGTGGGAAGTAGCTTTGTCACTTTCATTCTGGCAGACGTTTTCTGTGGTTGATTTGAGACACTGACGGTCGAAGAAGGCCTGAAGGAGAAGGCATCATGGTTTGCATTTACATTTAAACAACTAAAACCATTGTCCAAGTAATGTGCAAAGATTCACAGTATGAAGTTATTAGAACATGTCCGAGATATAATCCCAATATGTGTGTTTCTGTAGTATTCTGTGGTGTTTTATAGACAGCATGTCACCCAGCCGAGTTTCAGAGTGATGCAGGGGAACCAAAGTGCTCAGTTTTAAACAGGTTTGCAGACTGTTCCAAGTTAGTGGAGCTGCACTAAAAGCTTTCTTCCCTGAGACAGTCCGAGCACTTCGCACATTTAATAAAACCACATCATGAGATCTCAGGCAATACGTACTTTCAATTCGTCGAGAGATCAGAGAGCAGATATAAAAAGGTAATTTACCCAACATGGCTTTATAGATGAACGTGTACCAATGACTGAGCCTCCGTACAGAGAGTGAAGGCAGACCTGCCCTGGCATACAGGGTACAGTGATGAGTCAGTGCTTTACAGTTAGTAACAAATCTCAGAGCGCTGTGATACGCAGCATCTAACTTGACCAGGCAATGGGCAGGTGCATTCATATAGACCAGATCCCCAGAGTCCAGAACAGGCAAAAGGTCACAGAGCCTTTTCCTGGCTTCAAGCGAAAAACAGGACTTGCTCCTGGAGAAGAAACCTAGCCTAACCCTAGCCTAAGCCTAACCTAGCCTAAGTTTAAAAGAGAGACAATCATCAAGCCAGATACCAAGGTATTTGTAACAGGCAACAACTTCAAGTTTTGTTCCTTGCGTAGTTACAATATCTAAAACAGGCTCTGGTGTCTTTTTAGCTTTTGAAAAGAGCATGACCTTGGTTTGATCCACATTTAAAAGAAGCTTTAGTTCAGAGAGCTGAGTCTGAATAGTGTTAAAAACAGCCTGTAATTTAACAACAGCCTCTTTAATGGAGGGACCTGCACAGAACATCACAGTATCATCCGCATACAAATGTAAAGTAGCTTCATCCACATTATCACCTACGCTGTTAATATATATGGAGAATAAAAGTGGTCCTAAAACAGAACCTTGTGGTACACCATTAGAAATGTTTAACCACTCAGAAGACAGTCCATCAAAGTGAACACATTGGGACGTTTCAGAGAGGTAGTTCACAAACCACCCCACTGCATGGCTGGATAGGCCAATACTGAGTAGCCTCTGCTTTAAGATGCGATGATCAACGGTATCAAACGCTTTGGAAAGGTCAACAAACAGAGCTGCACAACTCTGCTTATTATCTAAAATACTAGTAATGTCATTCACCACTTTCATTGTGGCAGTGATGGTGCTGCGCTGCTTTCTGAATCCTGACTGATGTTTAGACAGGATGTCATTTATACATAAAAACTCCTTTACCTGTTCACTCACTAGGCGTTCAAGCACCTTCGCCAGAACTGACAATTTAGAGATTGGCCTATAGTTATTTAAAATAGTTGCCTCCCCTCCTTTCAGTAAAGGCAAGACATAAGCAGACTTCCATACTTTTGGAATTGTATTTTTGCTGAGGGAGAGGTTAAAAAGAGAAGTAAGAGGTGGAGCAATACAATCTGCAACTATCTTTAAATAGAAAGGTTCTCCGTTTTGCTAGGATCTAGCTTAGATAAGGCTTCATGAACAACATCAACAGTAAAAGGAGTACAACTGAAAGGGTTTGCTAACGCTACGTCTATTGTCTGAGGCTCCACTGACACGCTCCATTGTTAGCTGACGGGTCATTGACCCAGCAGCGTCCATCAGAGGTTAGCAGCACTCTCTACAGTTGTGGAGGCAAAAAGGAATTAGCCTCACCAATCCTCACATTCTTTCCACTGGTGACGGGGATGATTAGCATTGCTAACAGCGGCCACCTAGCACGGAGAGTCAGACACAATAACAAGATTTCAAATTAGTGTGCAGAGGTGGTAGAAGTACTCGGATCTTGAACTTGAGTAAAAGTAGAAGTACTCGGATCTTGTACTTGAGTAAAAGTAGAAGTGATCAGATCTTGTACTTGAGTAAAAGTAGAAGTGCTCAGATCTTGTACTCAAGTAAAAGTAGAAGTACTCGGATCTTGAACTTGAGTAAAAGTAGAAGCACTCAGATCTTGTACTTGAGTAAAAGTAGAAGTACTCAGATCTTGTACTTGAGTAAAAGTAGAAGTACCCAGATCTTGAACTTGAGTAAAAGTAGAAGTACTCAGCTCTTGTACTCAAGTAAAAGTAGAAGTACTCAGATCTTGAACTTGAGTAAAAGTAGAAGTACTCAGATCTTGAACTTGAGTAAAAGTAGAAGTACTCGGATCTTGTACTTGAGTAAAAGTAGAAGTGATCAGATCTTGTACTTGAGTAAAAGTAGAAGTGCTCAGATCTTGTACTCAAGTAAAGGTAGAAGTACTCGGATCTTGAACTTGAGTAAAAGTAGAAGCACTCAGATCTTGTACTTGAGTAAAAGTAGAAGTACCCAGATCTTGAACTTGAGTAAAAGTAGAAGTACTCAGATCTTGTACTTGAGTAAAAGTAGAAGTACCCAGATCTTGTACTTGAGTAAAAGTAGAAGTACTCAGATCTTGTACTTGAGTAAAAGTAGAAGTACCCAGATCTTGAACTTGAGTAAAAGTAGAAGTACTCAGCTCTTGTACTCAAGTAAAGTAGAAGTACTCAGATCTTGAACTTGAGTAAAAGTAGAAGTACTCAGATCTTGAACTTGAGTAAAAGTAGAAGTACTCAGATCTTGTACTTGAGTAAAAGTAGAAGTACCCAGATCTTGAACTTGAGTAAAAGTAGAAGTACTCAGATCTTGTACTTGAGTAAAAGTAGAAGTACCCAGATCTTGAACTTGAGTAAAAGTAGAAGTACTCAGCTCTTGTACTCAAGTAAAAGTAGAAGTACTCAGATCTTGAACTTGAGTAAAAGTAGAAGTACTCAGATCTTGAACTTGAGTAAAAGTAGAAGTACTCGGATCTTGTACTTGAGTAAAAGTAGAAGTGATCAGATCTTGTACTTGAGTAAAAGTAGAAGTGCTCAGATCTTGTACTCAAGTAAAAGTAGAAGTACTCGGATCTTGAACTTGAGTAAAAGTAGAAGCACTCAGATCTTGTACTTGAGTAAAAGTAGAAGTACCCAGATCTTGAACTTGAGTAAAAGTAGAAGTACTCAGATCTTGTACTTGAGTAAAAGTAGAAGTACCCAGATCTTGTACTTGAGTAAAAGTAGAAGTACTCAGATCTTGTACTTGAGTAAAAGTAGAAGTACCCAGATCTTGAACTTGAGTAAAAGTAGAAGTACTCAGCTCTTGTACTCAAGTAAAAGTAGAAGTACTCAGATCTTGAACTTGAGTAAAAGTAGAAGTACTCAGATCTTGAACTTGAGTAAAAGTAGAAGTGATCAGATCTTGTACTTGAGTACAAGTAGAAGTACTCAGGTCTTGTACTTGAGTAAAAGTAGAAGTACTCAGATATTGTACTTGAGTAAAAGTAGAAGTACTCAGCTCTTGTACTCAAGTAAAAGTAGAAGTACTGAGGTCTTGTACTTGAGTAAAAGAAGAAGTACTCAGATCTTGTACCTGAGTAAAAGTAGAAGTACTCAGATATTGTACTTGATTAAAAGTAGAAGTACTCAGATATTGTACTTGAGTAAAAGTAGAAGTACTCAGATCTTGTACCTGAGTAAAAGTAGAAGTACTCAGATCTTGTACTTGAGTACAAGTAGAAGTACTCAGATCTTGAACTTGAGTAAAAGTAGAAGTACCCAGATCTTGTACTTGAGTAAAAGTAGAAGTACTGAGGTCTTGAACTTGAGTAAAAGTAGAAGTACTCAGATATTGTACTTGAGTACAAGTAGAAGTACTCAGATCTTGTACTTGAGTAAAAGTAGAAGTACTCAGATCTTGTACTTGAGTAAAAGTAGAAGTGATCAGATCTTGTACTTGAGTACAAGTAGAAGTACTCAGGTCTTGTACTTGAGTAAAAGTAGAAGTACTCAGATATTGTACTTGAGTAAAAGTAGAAGTACTCAGCTCTTGTACTCAAGTAAAAGTAGAAGTACTGAGGTCTTGTACTTGAGTAAAAGAAGAAGTACTCAGATCTTGTACCTGAGTAAAAGTAGAAGTACTCAGATATTGTACTTGATTAAAAGTAGAAGTACTCAGATCTTGTACTTGAGTAAAAGTAGAAGTACTCAGATCTTGTACCTGAGTAAAAGTAGAAGTACTCAGATCTTGTACTTGAGTAAAAGTGGAAGTACTCAGATCTTGTACTTGAGTAAAAGTAGAAGTACTCAGCTCTTGTACTCAAGTAAAAGTAGAAGTACTCAGATCTTGAACTTGAGTAAAAGTAGAAGTACTCAGATCTTGAACTTGAGTAAAAGTAGAAGTGATCAGATCTTGTACTTGAGTACAAGTAGAAGTACTCAGGTCTTGTACTTGAGTAAAAGTAGAAGTACTCAGATATTGTACTTGAGTAAAAGTAGAAGTACTCAGCTCTTGTACTCAAGTAAAAGTAGAAGTACTGAGGTCTTGTACTTGAGTAAAAGAAGAAGTACTCAGATCTTGTACCTGAGTAAAAGTAGAAGTACTCAGATATTGTACTTGATTAAAAGTAGAAGTACTCAGATATTGTACTTGAGTAAAAGTAGAAGTACTCAGATATTGTACTTGATTAAAAGTAGAAGTACTCAGATCTTGTACTTGAGTAAAAGTAGAAGTACTCAGATCTTGTACCTGAGTAAAAGTAGAAGTACTCAGATCTTGTACTTGAGTACAAGTAGAAGTACTCAGATCTTGTACTTGAGTAAAAGTAGAAGTACTCAGATCTTGAACTTGAGTAAAAGTAGAAGTACCCAGATCTTGTACTTGAGTAAAAGTAGAAGTACTGAGGTCTTGAACTTGAGTAAAAGTAGAAGTACTCAGATATTGTACTTGAGTACAAGTAGAAGTACTCAGATCTTGTACTTGAGTAAAAGTGGAAGTACTCAGATCTTGAACTTGAGTAAAAGTAGAAGTACTCAGATCTTGAACTTGAGTAAAAGTAGAAGTGATCAGATCTTGTACTTGAGTACAAGTAGAAGTACTCAGGTCTTGTACTTGAGTAAAAGTAGAAGTACTCAGATATTGTACTTGAGTAAAAGTAGAAGTACTCAGCTCTTGTACTCAAGTAAAAGTAGAAGTACTGAGGTCTTGTACTTGAGTAAAAGAAGAAGTACTCAGATCTTGTACCTGAGTAAAAGTAGAAGTACTCAGATATTGTACTTGAGTACAAGTAGAAGTACTCAGATCTTGTACTTGAGTAAAAGTAGAAGTACTCAGATCTTGAACTTGAGTACAAGTAGAAGTACTCAGATCTTGTACTAGAGTAAAAGTAGAAGTACTCAGATCTTGAACTTGAGTAAAAGTAGAAGTACCCAGATCTTGTACTTGAGTAAAAGTAGAAGTACTGAGGTCTTGAACTTGAGTAAAAGTAGAAGTACTCAGATATTGTACTTGAGTACAAGTAGAAGTACTCAGATCTTGTACTTGAGTAAAATTAGAAGTACTCAGATCTTGTACTTGAGTAAAAGTAGAAGTACTCAGATCTTGTACTTGAGTAAAAGTAGAAGTACTGAGGTCTTGAACTTGAGTAAAAGTAGAAGTACTCAGATATTGTACTTGAGTACAAGTAGAAGTACTCAGATCTTGTACTTGAGTAAAATTAGAAGTACTCAGATCTTGTACTTGAGTAAAAGTAGAAGTACTCAGATCTTGTACTTGAGTAAAAGTAGAAGTACTCAGATCTTGTACTTGAGTAAAAGTACAAGTACCAGAGTGTAGGAATACTCTGTTTCAGTAAAAGTCCTGCATTCAAAATGTTCCTCAAGTGAAAGTAGAAAAGTATTGTCATCTAAATATAGTGAAAGACAGTAAAAGTAGTCGTTGTGCAGATTGGTCCATCTCAGAATAATATATATGATATGTTTTATAATGATTGATCATGAAAGTGTTCTCAGAGCTGGTGAAGGAGCAGCTAGTCTGAAGTACTTTGTAGACTGCAGGGTAGCTGGTGGATTCACTCCAGGTGGAACTAAAGTCTGATTCAACACTTGGTTAGATTTCACATCCTTCATCCAGATCTGAGAAGTAACTAAAGGGATTAAATACATGTAGTGGAGTAAAAGTACAAAGTAGAATAACATGGAACTACTCAAGTAAAGTACAAGTACCTCCAAATTGTACTTTAGTACAGTTCTTGAGTAAATGTAGTAAAAAGCAACTTCCCATCACCTCTGTTAGTGGGACAGTTTTTGAAAGCCTTATGTGTTCCCTCTATAGAGTGCTCATAGCTGAAAGCTACGAGCAATGTGCTACCGAATGTCCAAATCATTTTGGTATCAACTATATTGAGTAGCAGAAATACAACCGACATTATATTTGTTGTCCCGGTCGTATTGTTGCATGATTATTAGCAAGTTGGCATTGTCCACATTTACACTTTAAAACCAATAATATGCCATTGATAAGTCATCATGTCAATTAGCATGCCTGTTGCTATACGTTTGGTTTTATAGACGTGTAACTCAAGTACAGGGTTTGGAGGGTTACTTCAAAAATGTATATTCTGTTACAATTACTAGTTCCTGTAAACAAAGTGTGTTTGTGGTGGTTGTTTGACTTTCCATGTTCATTCATAGTGCAGTAAAAGTGAATCAGATTTCACCAATGTGTCCGAGCCGATTAAATCAATTGTAAATGTTTGTCGTTTCCTGGCTTTGATATTAAATCCGGAGTGTGTTTCAAATTACAAAAGTCCACATTCAAGTTGCAGTATTATAACAAAATAAGATGTAGTGTGGTAGCATTCAGATAACAGTACAAGTTACATTGTTTTATACATGTTTGTTCGAGTATTAAACAGTAAAACTAAGAAGTAGCCGCCGTTCTATTAAGATTTGAATGACATTTTTCCCGTAACTTGTCTTTGAAAGAAATGGGATTTCAACTTCATTTTTAGCCATTTTTACAAACTGTTTTCAGCCCCGTTTGCCGAGCTTCGTGACTCTGTCCTGAGACATCACTGTCAGCCCTGGCTGGCCGGCCCCAGCAGGACCTCGTCTCTTTCCATGCCGTCGCTAATTATGGGCAGATTAAGACCACTGTAAATTCCCTAATGCGCTTATTAGTGAAGAAATTATGTAATGCCCCGCACTGGCTGTCTGCAAGAGTCTTCACATCACATGACCCTGGTTCCTTTTCTCCTTTGGTCTTTTTAACCACATTCTATTTTGTATTCAGTCAGGCTTTCAACATGAAGTCTCCTAATGTAGTAATTAAAGTGTTAAGTTAGTTCAAATGTCCCATTCAAGCCTTACAGAGGCTCCATTCAGCGTGTTCCCCTTCCTGTACAGTGTGATATAGGTTTTAGTGAATTGTAATTTTGTCATGTTCCTTTAGCATAATAGCATGACTTACCTTTTATGTTTCACCTAATCTAGTCGATTATGGTTTATTTGTGTGTTCCTTTAAAAGAAAATGTGTCTATTATGTTAGATGTTGTACTTATTTGGATAGCAATAATATTTGGGAGATTACTCGAGTTTAGCAGTGGCTCCATTGCAAATGCTTCCACACTATAATCAGGGATTACCACCACTTCATAATCCTGATGTACCCTCGTTCTGTGCATTTGAAGTTTCACTCCGTTCACGCGTGATCCGACCTCGTAAACAGCAGCTTTCAGTGGAATTGTTTTTCTGTATTATTCAACTGAAAAACATCGTGATGCTTTCGAATGGAAGTGTTTTTTAGCCTCTCGTTTTTTTTCATAAAATCTGTGAATCACTTTTTTACAGCATACACCCTGCGACATCTCTGTGATGATCCCCCACACACACGCGCGCACACACACACACACACACACACAGAGAACTGAGCATCACCATCACACACCGTCTCACTTCAGTGTGAGCGTATGACGTTTGTCCCTCTCTTATCTAACATGTGCGCCCCCCTCTGGTCTCTCAGCATCTATCTGGTAGGGGGGCGAGGCACACCTATTCATGGGAGAGGAGTATGTTTGACTGTAACGCTACCTGGAAGTCATAATGTCAGGCTTTAAACATTCAGTCATCTTGATGAATAGCCACAACAAGTTTCAGTATTAATTATTATTTTGATAAGAAGACTCGGGCACACACAGACTTCCTCAGGCCTTGATTAGGGATTGGATCACCTGAGGGGGAAGAGGGACACACACTCACACACACACACACACACACACACACACACACACACACACACACACACACACACACACACACACACACACACACACACACACACACACACACACACACACACACACACACACACACACACACACACACACACACTCACACACACACACACACACACACACACGCACACACACAGGCAGACAAACGGACACGTGACATAATGCCTTAAATCTGTCAAAAGACATATAAAGAAATATAAAAACCTGGCAAAGTTATAAAACGGCTACAACCCGCTACAGCAAGCTTCTCAGGGAGAATGTTTCCCATGACGACTGAGGCAACGTTCACAAGAGCATATTGACTCAGTTTAGCCCGTTTGTATCAAACAAATCCGGTTCAAGCTTCTGGCAAAGCCGTAAGCCGAGCCAACTTTAACAAACATAGAATATATTGACTTAATAAAATAAGAAATTGACTTCAAAGTAGCTTCATCTAAAGACACAGCGAGCTATCGTCTTTCCAAATGTAAATATCCTCAAAACATTCAAAGCCGGTCAATACTAATATTGATAGATTGATTTGACTTCTCCCTGCACATCTGTATGTGTTTTCCTGCCTCCAGATGTTTCCCTCTGCATATGTGAGTGTGAGAGGAGAGGAAGGAAGAGGAGATCCTCTGTCAGCGTCTCTCACCGTGGATGGGCATCAGGCTCACACACTGTCCTACTTGAGACCGTGTGTGTGTGTGTGTGTGTGTGTGTGTGTGTGTGTGTGTGTGTGTGTGTGTGTGTGTGTGTGTGTGTGTGTGTGTGTGTGTGTGTGTGTGTGTGTGTGTGAGAGAGCCATAAAGCGGAGATGAGATAAATGGAGTCGGCCACAGGGTGGGGGATCAGATCAGAGTGTCTTTGTCTAGAGAACTGGCATCTGATTGTGTTGTCGGGACCAAGAGGCAACAGCATGTACTGTACACGCGCACACACACACACACACACACACACACACACACACACACACACACACACACACAGATACTAATGTGTTGACATTGTGTGTTTCTCTGCTCTCTTTCAGGCTAATATTGGTCTGATGGACAACGCCAAGAACATGTGGGAGATGATAATAGGGAACTTGGCTCTCATCCAGGTAACTTTAACACTTGTCATGTGTCATGGAGCATCTCGTACATCCCCTAAACCAGGGGTGCCCAACCAGTCGATCGCGGGCACCCCTGCCCTAAACCAACCAAGTTACCGGGAGAAATCGGGTTCAGCTGAGAAGTCAGATAATGAGTTTACGTGCCGTTCAATTCGACCGTGAACTTGCTCTGAGATTCCCATGCAAGCATTTCATTCAGTCCGAAGAGTTAGTCTGTCCTTGTTGTGGGGTGGTATGAGTCAGGGTTAGGAGCGTTACTTTAAAAGGTATCCATGTACAATTAATAAATACATGAAAGGAAAGTGAAGAAGTCATCTGAGTCCACCTTTTCTTCAGAACTCGCTAAAAGCAAATCATAAGACATCGATTTTTCATTATAAGTCCCATCATGTTTATTTAGTGCATCAACGCTCACTCGTGTAATCTCAAAGCACTGTAATGGCCCGTGGCAGCATTCATAGTGCACTGTGGATGTGGTCTTCACACAAAGTGCTTCACCATCGAGGGTCAAAAGAAAATAGAGAAATCAGATCTTTCATTCTGGCACAGCTGTTGTGTATTTCCTCTGTGACGAACAGTAACTGATAATAAGCCTCTCCCCACAATTAAGTGGAACCTGTGAGGGAGGAACAACTGTAACCTCTCAGATCCTGAAGGCGTGGTCGGACCAGACGATACATGGACGCCATCTGGGTGCTTTCAACCTCATGGTGCGTCACGTGTTGTGTGTTCAGCAGCTGTCGCACTGGAGTTACTGGTGTGTTCAGTCATAGGGTACACTTTACGGGGCGGCTATGAATCATCATGACTTCCTGCATGCCGTCATGTGCAGGTATTAATGGTATCTCATGCATGACTTAATGCATCTACGAAGGTACCTCAATCGTCATGACTTCTGAGTTAGTAATGATGTCTTCTTCATAGATCTGCAGTTAAAGTGTCAGGCCAAGCAACGGACCAGTCACAGCAAAGTGTTGTAATCACGAGTAACTAAGCATGACTTGGTCATTGCTTCATCATGTTGGTGGTGACCTGTTCCGTCGTTTACACTGATAACTGAGTAATGGTCAACACGCTGGACGGGGGTGGGGTCAGCACTTTGAATGATTACAGACCTGCAGGTCCGCTGCGACTCTGACTACCTTTACATCCAGCAAGAAGACTTTTCTTGTTGTCGCTGCTTTTAATTGAACTATTCACATCTTAGACTGCACTGTAACTTTTATCCATGTATTTTTTCTTTTAATGTTTCTTTTATTAGCTTTTCTTTTTTATTCTTAATGTCTTTCATTTTTTGTAAAGCACTTTGAATTGCCTTGTGTTGAAAAGTGCTAGATAAATAAACTTGCCTCGCCTCGCCTCGCCTCGCCTCGCCTCACCTCACCTCGCCTCGCCTTGCCTCGCCTCGCCTCACCTCACCTCGCCTCGCCTTGCCTCGCCTTGCCTCGCCTCGCCTTGCCTCGCCTTGCCTCGCCTCGCCTTGCCTCGCCTTGCCTCGCCTCGCCTCGCCTCACCTCGCCTCGCCTTGCCTCGCCTTGCCTCGCCTTGCCTCACCTCGCCTTGCCTCGCCTTGCCTCGCCTCGCCTTGCCTCGCCTCGCCTTGCCTCGCCTCGCCTTGCCTCGCCTCGCCTTGCCTCGCCTCGCCTCGCCTTGCCTCGCCTTGCCTTGCTGTGACTGGTCCGTTGTTTGGCCTGACACTTTAACTGCAGATCTATGAAGAAGACATCATTACTAACTCAGAAGTCATGATGATTGAGGTACCTTAGTAGATGCATTGATTAAGGTATTGTTCCTGCATTAAGTCATGCATGAGATACCATTAATACCTGTACATTACTGATAGTTCATGAGTACTACATGAATGAATTCATGCTTTTTCATGCATTACTGTAAGTCATGCACGAACTCATGATGATTCATACCCTTACCGTAAAGTGTTACCGGATAAACTGGGTTCAGGTCAGGGCATCAAGAGAATCCTGATTATTTTTGACACAAATGGACAGAAATTCGTTTTTAAATGTTTGTGTGCATGATAAAGATCATGGAGTAGTATGTTGCTGAGACAAAAGTGCATCCGGAGGAAAGGACATTACAACAATACCAACTAACCAACCCTAAGGGGCCAAAGTGGACCAGGAACATGTACAATTATTGCTTAATATGGCAAAATGACCTAATCAGGATACAACAAACGAAATGTCTGTATTCCCTACGCACCAACAGTGAAACACATGAGCACAAACACGCAGAAATAAAACTGTTGAATACACA
Organism: Pseudochaenichthys georgianus; assembly: GCF_902827115.2. NCBI lineage: Eukaryota > Metazoa > Chordata > Actinopteri > Perciformes > Channichthyidae > Pseudochaenichthys > Pseudochaenichthys georgianus. The sequence goes on along the minus strand of NC_047507.1, from coordinate 2,681,443 downwards.
GTTAAGCTCACACACACTATTTTATGAACAGTTTCACCTGCTGAATCAAAAACAGAACAGATGAAGCAAAGAAAGTGGAAACCATGAAGCAGATTCAGGCGGTGGAAGTATTCACACTGAAGGTATTATCCTACAGAACAGACCAGCTCACGGAGAAGAGAGAACAGCTGATCCTTCACCACACACACGATCTGCTCTTCTTAGCGGTCTTACTAACACTGTCTCCTGCTCGTGATCCACCGGCAGTCTGTGTTAATGTAACTGTACGGGAACACAGTTTTTATTGTACCCTAATTACGTAATCCTGTTACATGTAACCTGCTCCTTCCCAAGCCTGCCATAAACAGGCTTCTACCAAAACATGGCCTCTCCTCCGACCTCTCCTATAGGGGCTGCCATTTGAAGTGGTGGTTATGTAATGTTTGGTGATCCCAGAATTCCTGGAACACTTGAATCCGGTGCTGACACAACCTCCTGCAAAGAGGGCCAGGGTGCACTGGGTCGCTGCTGCTCCACACATGGAGATGCTGTCTATTTTAACAGTGGTATAAGGGTAAGGGATAGTCTGTATGTGTAAGGGTAAGGGATAGTCTGTATGTGATGGAATAAGGTGCTATCAAATGTCTATTAATAAAAGCATGTGTATACGTGCTGGGTGCGCTCGTACAGTGTGTCCGTTTCTAAAAGCTGCTCCACGGTAACGAGATAGCCCAACATGCATCTGGAGTTTACATGTTGCCGTAATGGAGAGCCCGTTGGTGCTGGTGAACATTCACCTGTTTGCAACTTACAAATGATCCCTCTAATACAGGGGTGTCAAACTCAATTTCATCGCGGGCCACATTAGCATTATGGTTGCACTCAAAGGGCCGGTTGTAACTATATAAATATACATATATATATAAAAAATAATGTATTATATTACATTATTGCCTCTGAATTGGATTACAATTACTACATTTGAAAGCAGAAGTCCAGGGCAAATAATTGCAAGTCTCTTTTCAGTGCGGATGTCACAAAACAAGATGCATTGTGGGACATGTAGTTTATGGGCAACCAGCTTCTGTAAAGTAGCATGTAACCGTATTATATTCTTTGCAAGCTCTTGCGGGCCACATAAAATGAAGTCGCGGGCCGGATTTGGCCCCCGGGCCTTGAGTTTGACACCCCTGCTCTAATATATCATATTCCAATTGCTTGTATACAGACTCTCATTGCACTATTTCTATTCGATTCTACTGTATGTGTATGTACTTGCACTATGTGATCTGTGTTATTGTGTTGCACTGTTGGAGGAGCCTGGGACCTAAGATTTTCATCGACATAACTACACTGTAGCTGTTACATGATTTATTTCAACAAGGACCACGCACACATTAATCTCAGCAACGAGAAGAGATGGATTATGCCAGATCTGAGCTAATAGCTAATTTCCATCTGCAGTCCAGGTAGCAATCAACACTACACACATTGCATCATCTCTATCACACAAACTGTTATAACACATGATTTGAGTACAGGTCATTAAAGTAATACAGAGGACAGTTCAAATATAATTTTACAATTCAGATTACAGTGTGATTAATGTTGGCATGACTGGTTGCTTAATATCAATTGATTTGCACCATAAGAGAATGAAGTCAGTACAGGTAGCTATGACGACAGCCCTGAATCTTGAATCCTTGGTGTGTGTGTGTGTGTGTGTGTGTGTGTGTGTGTGTGTGTGTGTGTGTGTGTGTGTGTGTGTGTGTGTGTGTGTGTGTGTGTGTGTGTGTGTGTGTGTGTGTGTGTGTGTGTGTGTGTGTGTGTGTGTGTGTGTGTGTGTGTGTGTGTGTGTGTGTGTGTGTGTGTGTGTGTGTGTGTGTGTGTGTGTGTGTGTGTGTGTGTGTGTGTGTGTGTGTGTTCAGGTCCAGGCCACAGTGGTGGGCTTCCTGGCCTCCATCGCGGCTGTGATCTTCGGCTGGATCCCAGAGGGCCACTTCAGGCTGGACCACGCCGTGCTGCTGTGTGCCTCCAGCGTGGCCACCGCCTTCATCGCCTCGCTCATTCTAGGTACTTAGCCGTATTTATCAATCGAACAAGTGCAAGCAATCCTTTAGTCCATCAGTTGCAAACATTCTCGATAACAGCCTGTTTAAAGTAGGGATGCCAGCGATTATTCGATTATTTGAATATTCGCTACAGTCTCCATAATCGAATATTATTTCGGGGGGTCGGTCGAATAATCGATTTTGATCATGGTCACTTTCTGGCAACCCTAGTTTAAAGAGGACATGTGTTGCTCATGTTAAGGTTCGTATGTGTATTTAGTGTCTCTACTGGGACATGTGTACCTGCTTTAAAGTTCAAAAAGCTCTTTATCTTTCTCTCTCTGTTGTGATTGGTCAACTGCTTATAGATGTCCCGTCACGTTGGCCTATCACGTACAATGTGTTGGAGCCCTAGCCAATAGAAGCGCGAGTGATCCACAGTGATGTCACTATGATCTGGAAGTAAGCAGAGGAGACAATTGGAGGCGTGTCCTATAAGATACTACAGGACTGGGAAAACCTCAAAAGGCTTAATAGGGCCTCATTAATGATTATGTTAACATTCTTTAAAATACTTTAGTATGCTTTTATGGAGGCTCTGGAACATCAACATCTAACCACTATGGATGATGATGAAAAAGAGACGCTTCTTGGCTAACTCAGAAATTAAAAATCCCTTAACGTATCCTGTTAAATCCTGTTAAATAAGACCTTGTTGAGAGCAGTTTCATGTAGGAACTATTTCTTTCGACCAAACTACACCCACCAATACGCAGGAGTCCATCTTCCTATTAACAAGCAGCATTGACAGCGCGAGATGTAAACATTAGCGGCGTCCGTTAGCTGAGTAGCTTCTTGGAGACAGCCATAATTGAGTGGATTAGTATTGGAAACTGAAATGTTCCTGTTCCTGGAGTGAAAGTACAAAACATTACTTTAAACAGGTCTTTTCCTTTTGAAATATCTTGAAGCCTTCAGCCTCCTCTCTGGTCACCTGCCCTGTTGTTGTCCTGGTCATCTCACTTTAACACTAAAACCTCCACACCGTTTTGTTCTTGCCAACTTTCCTCGTGGAAAACAAGAGAATCCCAATCCTTTTGTGTTACGCCCTTAAAGACGACATGTTCTCCTCTGTGTTTTTGCTCACCACACTTGTTTGAAGTCAATGCGCCCCCTGGTGATGGAAGGTTACTCAGAACATCACGTGCTTTTTTATTGTGCATTGTGTTTTTCACAATGTATTACTGTTTTAATGCTTTGTTACGCACTTTGTGACTATGCCTGGGAAAAGCGCTTTATAAATACATTGTACTTACATACTTACTTACTTACATAGACTATGAAATACTGACATGTGTGACAGTCTCTCAGGTGTCTTCCGTGTTCTGTAATCTCTGACCCATAATCCCACAGGGCTCATCATGATAGGTGTGATCATCGCGGCCAGGAAGGTCGGCATAAACCCCGACAACGTGGCCACGCCCATCGCTGCGTCGCTGGGAGATCTGATCACTCTGTCGCTGCTGGCAGGCATCTCCACGGGACTGTACAAGGAGCTAGGTACACACACACACACACACACACACACACACACACACACACACACACACACACACACACACACACACTCACACTCACAAGTTTCATAATAAATGGGAAACATTTCCTATTCACCCTCTGTCAAAAACACGTACGACGGCGAAGTACAACAACAAGAGCAAGATGTTCTGAAGGCAGAGAACGCAGATCCTTTAATTAAAGGGGACATATTCTGCTAAATATCAGTATGTAGTGTCTCTACTTTAAAGAGTCCTCTCCTGCTGATGTTCAGGTGTATATCAGTATGTAGTGTCTCTACTTTAAAGAGTCCTCTCCTGCTGATGTTCAGGTGTATATCAGTATGTAGTGCCTCTACTTTAAAGAGTCCTCTCTTGCTGATGTTCAGGTGTATATCAGTATGTAGTGTCTCTACTTTAAAGAGTCCTCTCCTGCTGATGTTCAGGTGTATATCAGTACGTAGTGTCTCTACTTTAAAGAGTCCTCTCCTGCTGATGTTCAGGTGTATATCAGTACGTAGTGTCTCTACTTTAAAGAGTCCTCTCCTGCTGATGTTCAGGTGTATATCAGTATGTAGTGTCTCTACTTTAAAGAGTCCTCTCCTGCTGATGTTCAGGTGTATATCAGTACGTAGTGTCTCTACTTTAAAGAGTCCTCTCCTGCTGATGTTCAGGTGTATATCAGTACGTAGTGTCTCTACTTTAAAGAGTCCTCTCCTGCTGATGTTCAGGTGTATATCAGTATGTAGTGTCTCTACTTTAAAGAGTCCTCTCCTGCTGATGTTCAGGTGTATATCAGTACGTAGTGTCTCTACTTTAAAGAGTCCTCTCCTGCTGATGTTCAGGTGTATATCAGTATGTAGTGTCTCTACTTTAAAGAGTCCTCTCCTGCTGATGTTCAGGTGTATATCAGTATGTAGTGTCTCTACTTTAAAGAGTCCTCTCCTGCTGATGTTCAGGTGTATATCAGTATGTTTTGTCTCTACTTTAAAGAGTGCTCTCCTGCTGATGTTCAGGTGTATATCAGTATGTAGTGTCTCTACTTTAAAGAGTCCTCTCCTGCTGATGTTCAGGTGTATATCAGTATGTAGTGTCTCTACTTTAAAGAGTCCTCTCCTGCTGATGTTCAGGTGTATATCAGTATGTAGTGTCTCTACTTTAAAGAGTCCTCTCCTGCTGATGTTCAGGTGTATATCAGTAGGTAGTGTCTCTACTTTAAAGAGTCCTCTCCTGCTGATGCTCAGGTGTATATCAGTATGTAATGTCTCTACTTTAAAGAGTCCTGTCCTGCTGATGCTCAGGTGTATATCAGTATGTAGTGCCTCTACTTTAAAGAGTCCTCTCCTGCTGATGTTCAGGTGTATATCAGTATGTAGTGTCTCTACTTTAAAGAGTCCTCTCCTGCTGATGTTCAGGTGTATATCAGTATGTAGTGTCTCTACTTTAAAGAGTCCTCTCCTGCTGATGTTCAGGTGTATATCAGTATGTAGTGTCTCTACTTTAAAGAGTCCTCTCCTGCTGATGTTAAGGTGTATATCAGTATGTAGTTTCTCTACTTTAAAGAGTCCTCTCCTGCTGATGTTCAGGTGTATATCAGTATGTAGTGTCTCTACTTTAAAGAGTCCTCTCCTGCTGATGTTCGGGTGTATATCAGTACGTAGTGTCTCTACTTTAAAGAGTCCTCTCCTGCTGATGTTCAGGTGTATATCAGTACGTAGTGTCTCTACTTTAAAGAGTCCTCTCCTGCTAATGTTCTGGTTCATATCAGTATGTAGTGTCTCTACTTTAAAGAGTCCTCTCCTGCTGATGTTCAGGTGTATATCAGTATGTAGTGTCTCTACTTTAAAGAGTCCTCTCCTGCTGATGTTCAGGTGTATATCAGTATGTAGTGTCTCTACTTTAAAGAGTCCTCTCCTGCTGATGTTCAGGTGTATATCAGTATGTAGTGTGTCTACTTTAAAGAGTCCTCTCCTGCTGATGTTCAGGTGTATATCAGTATGTAGTGTCTCTACATGTCTCCAGGCTTTAATGTTCAAAAAGCTCTTTATTTCTCTCACACTGCCTGTGCTGCAGCACCTCTTTTCACCCTCTGTCTGAAACCAGAGCCCTGTCTGCTCTGATTGGTCAGCTGGCCGGCTGGTCAACCGCGTTGAGATGTCCCGCCCCTTAGCCTATCACGAACAATGTGTTGGAGCGCTAGCCAATAGAAGTGCTAGTGTTACATCGTGATGTCACTACGTTCAAGAAGCAAACAAAGGAATCCAATGGAGGCGTTTCAGGCAGTGGGAGAGAAACTCACACAGGGATTTTAGCCTTTGCAGACCATTGACATGCACTAAAACCTATATAACAGGAAAGGGAAAACTTACAAAAAGCATAATAGGGCCTCTTTAATTTAATAACTAGCCACATTAACCATCAAACATGCAATTTGGAAATATAAAAAAGTGATTAGCTTAAAACCTTCTGCATAATAAACATAGTTTAATTTTAAAACAGTGTCGGAAACACTTGTATGGAGGAGATGGAATGTAAAAACTTGTATTTCATTTAGTCAAAGCACACGCGTACTGAAGTACTGTTGTCGTTACAGCTTTGTTCGGACGTCAGATTAATTTGTTTCCTCATGGCAGGAGAAAGAAAAAAACCAGTTGTTGTATCACAACAATAGAGAGAGGAATCGTATCCAGTGAAATATAATAACGATAGAAGAACATGTGAGACAACCACAAACTCCTCTGTTGCCTTTGAAGATGTTTTGATGAAAGGGAGCAGCATGTGTAGAAGTCGACTGAGCGTCAAGCGGCGCGCAGGAAATAAAAACAGAACCCGCCCACACATCACCTCGCTGTGTTTTATAACGGGAAATCCACATTTTATTTATTGCTCTGCAAATGTGCTCCCTTTAAATGGTACTGGTCGTGTTTATTCAGGTGTAACACTGCCCCCTGGAGGCAACACAGGGAATTACTGTCCCCACACATACAGTCCTGCTTAAGTCCTAAATGTTAAAAGTCCATTTTTATTGAATTTCCGAAAGGTTTGAAGCATTACTTGGTGATTCAATATTCCATAAAAAAAAATGGATAGCATGCAATTTGAAGCACTCTTTCAAAAACTGTAAAAACAACTTTCTTATAAAATAAAATAAAGAACTTCGCACACGTGGACGTTCGCTTGTAACAGCAGAGAAAGTCCAGAAAAAGTGAAGAAAAAAAACAAAAGGATCAAAATAATTTATTGGGAAGAAGAATGTCAATATCGTATTATATGCACAAAATACAAACCAGACACAAAGTCAAATGTGTAATTAATTAAAACACTTAAAATACTCCTAATATCCACTAAACCAGTTGAAAAGAAAACCTGTTAAATGTTGTCCTAAATGTCTCGGTTAGGGGGAAAGATCGGATCAAAAGAGGAAGGTATATCCAAAGCTATGTATAAAAGCAATTGTTGTGAGGATAAAAGAAGCCTATCGGGAGAGAGGTTCTCCGTGTTCAAGGACATCATCTTGCCTAAAGAAACGACCCACAGATTAGATTCAAGGCTTTTATCTATCAATCAATCAATCAATCAATGTTTATTTATATAGCCCAATATCACAAATGTTACATTTGTCTCAGTGGTCTTCACAGTGTGTACAGAATATCAGTATGACAATACGACACCCTCTGTCCTTAGACCCTTTATTGTCATTTGTACACAGCTACAGTGTAGATATGTCTATGAACATCTTAGGTCACAGGCTCCTCCAACAGTCACGGCCCGTCCACACAGCGGCTTTGGAAAAATCTTGAAAATCTTGGAGGTGGGCGTGTCTGAAAGCTTGGGGATTTTTTGCGAGCAACGCGACCAACAACCAATCACATGAATAATAATAATAAATTATATATAGCGCCTTTCAAGGGACCCAAGGTCGCTGTACATGGTGGACAAACAAAACAAACAGACAATCAACGGGCAAACCAAATAAATAAATAAAGGAAGCCGGGGGACCAGAAAAGGGCTAGGGCCCGAAGACCAGGGTGAACAGGTGTGTTTTTAGTGATGATTTGAAGATGTCCAGGGAGGCAGCATTACGGATCTCAGCAGGAAGTGCATTCCAGAGGGTGGGGGCCGCAGCACTGAACGCCCTGTCACCAACAGTTCGGAGGCGAGAGCGGGGGATGGAGAGCAGGCCCGTGTCCGAGGACCGCAGACTCCGAGAAGGGGTGTAGGGATGGAGGAGGTCCGATAAGTACTGAGGGGCGAGGGAATGGAGGGACTTGAGGATGAGTGTTTTGTATTGAACCCGGGACTTGACCGGCAGCCAATGTAGGTGGATGAGGGTGGGGGTGATATGGTGCCATGGCTTGGTGTGGGTGAGAAGCCTGGCGGCAGAGTTCTGGACGTATTGGAGCCTATCCAGGGTTTTGCTGGGAAACCCGGACAGGACTCCATTGCAATAGTCCAGACGGGATGTAATGAAGGCGTGTACAAGGGTTTCTGCCGCAGAGTCAGAGAGTGAAGGCCGGATTCTGGCAATGTTTTTTAGGTGGTAGAAGGCAGATTTGGTGACAGATTTGACGTGCGTCTGGAAAGAGAGGGTGGTGTCCAGGATGACTCCCAGGTTGCGGACTTCAGTAGACGGGGAGATGGAGCAGCCGTCAATGGAGAGAAGCAGGTCTCCAACCTTCTGGAGCTGCGCCTTGGGAGCCACAATCATGAGCTCTGTTTTATTGCTGTTGATTTTGAGCAGGTTTGATGACATCCAGTTGTTTATGTCCTGTAGGCAGTTGACAAGGGATTGAGGGGAGGAGCTGAGTGGACAGTTTGGTGGAGAGATAGAGCTGTGTGTCATCAGCATAAGAGTGAAAGCTGAGACCATGTTGGCGGATGATTTGACCAAGTGGGAGCATGTAGATATTGAATAGGAGGGGTCCAAGCACAGAGCCTTGAGGTACACCTTGGTTGACTGGGGCGGGAGGGGAGCTGCAGTCACTGATGGTGACAAAGTTTTGAATCTCCCGCCCCCGACATACAAAGCATACAAAGCAAAAAACCCCGGGGATTTTATGCGAGCAATATATATATATATATATTATATATATATATAAATATATAAACTCCCCAAACAGGCGAAAACCTACCAGTTTCCCCCACTGCCTCTGCCACTTCCCTCCATGCCTGGTTCCTCCGGTTTGTATCCCGTTAATAGTTCTGGTCGTAAAGAACCGGGTGATTTGCTACCATAATTTCTCGTTTGGAATATGAGGAAATGAACTGCGGTCTGGTTCTCCCTGCTTACACGCGGTTTGATTGGCTAGCGCTTCTACTGTCAGATTTGCATAAACGTGTTTGATTGGCTGGCGCTTCCAGCTCAGCTTCAAAAGTTGAACATTGCTCAACTTTTGAATCCTGGAAATCCTGGAAATCTTGGAAATCTTCGCTTTGCTTCCTGTTACGTCCCCACTAAGGTCTAGGGGACCTGGAGACAATAACGTACAACCAATAAGTATGAGAGAGTCAGAGTAAAGGTTGACAAAAGGTTTATTCCTTGTAACCTATCAGATAATACAATTAAACAGAAACTCTGTTTGTGAGGAGGAGGAGGAGTCAAAGGATTGTGCCAAACAAAAGAAACAAGCATAACAAAACCAGGCCTATCTCTACAACTATCCTTTGAAACCAAACTCAAACAAAAACCCTCACTAACTAACTACAAAGAATTTGACAAAACAATATACAGGGGTGACAACAATCCGCTTACCTAGTGTGTCTAAACAATAGTTAGCTCGGTGGTGAGAAATGTACAGGGTACCCCAGACTTACCTAACTCCTCCACCTCTCAACACACACACATTAGCAAAGTTCAGATTATTCAAATAGCTTTAGTTGCTAAACACAGCCGTGTTCCTTCCTCAGCAACAGGCCCAGAGTGAGAGAGAGAAGACTTCCTGGGTGCCTCCTTTATGGTCGGCCCTGGTTGCTGATAGGCCAGCTGAGGGTGAGAGGATCCAATCAGCCCTCAGACTCAGGTGCACAGGCAGATACCGATCAGCTGCTGATTAGCTGTGCAGAAGACAGGGAGAAGAGAGAAACACAGGAGGGAAGGAAAACCACACATGTACAGCCTGCCTGGCACGTAACACCCCCACACATATAAATCCAAACAGTATGTTTGGCCCTTACAATGAACCTTCTATTTACATAGCACGAGATAGTGCATCGGCAAGAACATTATCGGACCCCTTTTTATGGCTTATGTCAAGGTTGTAGTTCTGGACAATCAACGACCAACGCATAAGGCGTTGATTGTGGTTGTACATCCTTGAAAGAAAAACCAGCGGATTGTGATCAGTGTATACCTTAATAGGTTTTACACTGGAGCCAAGATACACCTCAAAGTGCTGCAAGGCAAACAATAGAGCTAAAGCTTCTTTCTCAATAGTAGAGTACTTCAACTGATGTTTGTTGAACTTTCGGGAGAAGTAGCTCACGGGGTGATCGATAGCCTGTGCATCTTCTTGTAGAAGAACAGCCCCTGTCCCAACTCCACTGGCATCGACCTCGAGCTTGAATGGCTTCGAAAAGTCTGGTGCAGAAAGAACAGGAGTACAACACAGAATACCTTTTAGGCTCTCAAATGACTGCTGACACTCACCGGACCAAACGAAAGACTTTGAGGGACTGGTCAACGTAGTGAGTGGGTCCGCCACCGATGAGAAGTTTCTGCAGAAACGGCGATAGTACCCTGGGATACTGCAAACTGTTTTCGTGGGCATGATCAAATGCTCTTTAAGAACCCTTAAAGGACCTCTGACCTCATGTCCAAACACTAGCTCAGCAGGACTAAAACCTAGAGACTCCTGAACAGCTTCACGGGCAGCAAATAACACTAAAGGAACACCGTCATCCCAATCTTTATGAGACTCATGGCAATGTTTTCTTAACATGCATTTCATAGTCTGGTGAAACCTCTCTAATGCCCCCTGACTTTCAGGATGATATGGGCTGGATGTCACATGCTTGATACCTAAGGTGTCAAGTACCCGGGCAAACACTTTAGACATGAAGTTGGTACCTTGGTCTGTTTGAACTACCTTCGGTAGACCAAACATGGAGAAAAACTTCAGAAGTGCCTTGGTGATGACCGGGGCAGTAATTTTCCGTAGTGGGATGGCTTCTGGGAACCTAGTGGAAGCACACATGACAGTTAAGAGAAACTGGTTTCCAGTTTTAGTTTTAGGTAAGGGTCCCACACAATCCACAATCACCCTTTCAAATGGCTCTCCCATTACCGGAATAGGAATGAGAGGAGCAGGGTTTACCAACAACTTGGCACACATGACATGTTCGACAATAAAGAACTACATCAGACTTAAGTCCTGGCCAAAATAAGTGTTTTAAAACTCTTTGATATGTTTTTGTTACCCCCATGTGACCTGACCATGGATGATCATGAGCCAAGGACATCACCTGAGAACGATAGGTTGTTGGCACGACAACTTGATAATTTGCTAAGGAGTCTGACTCCTCACAGGCATCACTAATCCAGCGACGCATTAATAGGTGATCTTCCATAATGTAGGCCATCTTCTTTGACCTGGCCTCTTCCTGACTGATAACAGAAGAGAGACATTTAGAAAGTGTTTCATCACTTAACTGGGCTGCCATGAATTCTTCCCGAGTGGCAGGCAGTTGTACAAGCTCTGAGCTGTTACTGGGTGATCCAGCACCAGCAGACCGGGCCTCCTCTGGCAGTCGGTCCGACACTGTCATGTCTTCAAGAAACTGCCCTGTAGCAAGAAAAGAATCAGACAAGTCCTCTCCGTATTTCTTTGACTGTGCCCTTGTAACAACACAAGCAGGAAAGATTTCGGGAGGTACTTCAGCTGATTTCTCTGCGTCTAAACTTAGATCAGGAGAATCAATGACCTCAGGTACTGGCTTAACTTTGCCCCCAGCCAAGTCATTACTGAGGATGAAATCAACACCTTTGATGGGCAAGGCAGGGAGGACAGCTACTTTAAAGAATCCTTTGACAAGAGATGAGTGAATATAAACATTGTGCAAAGGAGCCGCAACTAGTGTCATGCCTACCCCTTGAACAACAGCACTTGATCCACATGATGATCTGGAGGTTAAAGGTAAGATGCCTTCCCTAATAATGGACTGAGAACCTCCTGTGTCCCTAAGTACCTGTACTGGCAGCTGGTCTTTAGGATCCCCTGTTAAAGAAACAAAGCCCTTGGAAATAAAGGGTTTGAAACAGGGATCAGGTACATCATCTTCCTGGGACATTTCTATGTCTGATAGGGAAACTCCTTTAATGAGTCCCATGCCTTTTGGCGTTTGAAAGCGTTGCGAAAATTGTTGTTTACGCTTTAAGAAATGACACCCTGAAATAAGGTGTCCTGTTTTATGGCAGTAGTTACACTCACGGGTCCCCCGTGGAGGTGATGGTGGTCCTCTAGACCTTTCAAAAGTTGTTGGGCCAAGATCAGGTCTTCCGGTTTGTGATATTGAAACTCTATCTGGGCGCAAGGGTGAAGAAAACACAGTCTTGTGAGTGAGCATAAATTCATCTGCTAAAACAGCTGCCTTAGCCAGTGAAGTAACCTTCTGTTCATTTAAGAATATCACCATCCTTTCAGGCAAAGAATTCTTAAAATCTTCCAAGAGAAGTAACTGACGAAGACTCTCAAAATGATCCTTCACTTCATTAGCCGCACACCATTTATCAAAGAGAATGCCCTTCTCTCGCGCAAACTCAACAAATGTCTGCGTAGCAGACTTTTTATGGTTTCTGAACTTTTGTCTGTAGGCCTCCGGCACAAGCTCATAAGCACGCAATATCGACTCTTTAAGCACTTCGTACTGCAAGCTTTCTTCCAAAGAAAGTGAAGATACCACTTCCTGAGCCTTACCTACTAATTTGCACTGAAGTAGGATTGGCCACATGTCTTTAGGCCAGACCAGTGCGGTAGCAATTCTCTCAAAAGCACAAAAATATGAGTCAACCTCTGACTCTCTAAAAGTTGGCACTAAAGCAATATTTTTACTAACATCAAAACTCTTTGTATGAGAGACTGTATGTGAAGGTCTTGACCTCTCAAATGTCTGCTCTGAAGAGATTCTCAGGGCATCAACTTCAAGCCGCTTTAACGTGATTTCTTTCTCAGCTTCTATCTCTAACTTGCGAATCTGCAGCCTGTGTTCATAGTCCGCTCTACGCTCCTTTTCCTGGCCCTCCATCTGAAGACGGACAAGACGAACTTTTAGTTTGGCATCACTACTTGCACCTAAGCTACCCGGAGAGAAAGCCTCAAACCTAGGAAGCGTTGCAGGAGGAGCTTGAGGACTAAACTTGTCAACTCTAGGTGTAGCTAATACTCTTTCCCTATCATCTTCAATAGACACCTCAGCCCTAGGCTGAGTTGACATGCTTGGGATTACAAGAATCTTTAACTCCTCTAGTTTTTGCAGGATTTTCTCTCTCATCTCTTTTTTTACTTTATACTTGTCTACTGTACTGTTAAAGTGAGCTGCGATACATAACATGTCATCTTTGCGACAGGAATACAACGTATCAACACTTGGACTTTCAATAAAGTCCTGTAAGTCAAAACCCATTTTTCAGCCAATGTACAACACCTACAATGACTTCTCAATTATTGGTTGTTTTTATTTCAGGAAAATAGATATCCCGGACGAGCCCCCATTTGTTACGTCCCCACTAAGGTCTAGGGGACCTGGAGACAATAACGTACAACCAATAATTATGAGAGAGTCAGAGTAAAGGTTGACAAAAGGTTTATTCCTTGTAACCTATCAGATAATACAATTAAACAGAAACTCTGTTTGTGAGGAGGAGGAGTCAAAGGATTGTGCCAAACAAAAGAAACAAGCATAACAAAACCAGGCCTATCTCTACAACTATCCTTTGAATCCAAACTCAAACAAAAACCCTCACTAACTAACTACAAAGAATTTGACAAAACAATATACAGGGGTGGCAACAATCCGCTTACCTAGTGTGTCTAAACAATAGTTAGCTCGGTGGTGAGAAATGTACAGGGTACCCCAGACTTACCTAACTCCTCCACCTCTCAACACACACACATTAGCAAAGTTCAGATTATTCAAAGAGCTTTAGTTGCTAAACACAGCCGTGTTCCTTCCTCAGCAACAGGCCCAGAGTGAGAGAGAGAAGACTTCCTGGGTGCCTCCTTTATGGTCGGCCCTGGTTGCTGATAGGCCAGCTGAGGGTGAGAGGATCCAATCAGCCATCAGACTCAGGTGCACAGGCAGATACCGATCAGCTGCTGATTAGCTGTGCAGAAGACAGGGAGAAGAGAGAAACACAGGAGGGAAGGAAAACCACACATGTACAGCCTGCCTGGCACGTAACACTTCCCCACAATGCAGTTCGGCGAAAAGCGAGGCAAAGTGACGTCACCCCATTCAAAGTCAATGGGCAGAGAAGCGTTGGAAGCGTTGGAAGATTATTTTAACGCTGCTGTGTAGACAGGCCGTGACAGTGACACTTTACATCAGGGGTGGGGAACCTCCGGCCCCCGGGCCGTATACGGCCCGCGAGACAATTTGGTACGGCCCTCGAGGTAATTTATAAACACAAGCAAAAAAGAAAAAGCTAGACCGCAAAAAAATTAAACAAGCGAGTGCCTGTTTTTCCTAGCCACGGTCAGGGTCCTTGAACACAACATGAGCCTAACGTGTCATCACGTGGTATATGTCCCGCAGTTTTTGCGTGGCTGTGTCTTTAGCTGAAAGCCCAGTGGCGATCTGTTCATCTGTCATACTGATCATACAGTCAATAACTTTGTTGTTATTAGCATCTGGTTAGCTCGCTATGCTAACGAATATAAGAAGCTTTTTCTCCAACCATGAGGTAAAGGCACATCTTTATATGATCATTATAGTTATAAAAAAATAAGAGAATAAAGTAAACGGGTATAAAATACTATATGACAGTAAAACAAAGTTGTTATTAATAAACAAGAACACAGTTTGAAAGGGGAGTGATTTGTAAAATATCCATAAAGAAAAATAAATCTGCTTCAACATTTAAAAAAAAATCTTCCCGGGGGAGCATGCCCCCCCTAGAGGAGTTTAGCTCCCCCCCCCCCCCCCACTTAAATCATGTCCAGTCCACATGGATAGGAAACTAGGTAAATACTTTTGCACACATTGTGTCCATATCTTTCTGTTTTGGTGGTCATGCCACAACCGTGCACGTGCATGCATGCATGCTAGAGTCAAAGTAAAATATCTGGTTTAAGAGGTTGTTTTTTCTTTGCACAGCATGAAAGAAAGGCGAAATGAATCTGTGATTTTAGTGATTTTAAGCAGAGGTCAATAACTTGTATACGGCCCTCGGAGGATATTGTAAAAATTGAAATGGCCCTTGAGAGGAAAAAGGTTCCCCACCCCTGCTTTACATCATAGACTCTACAGTGTGCATTACATTAATGCACACAATGTACAACAATATCTCGCCCCACAAACCTCCACGAGGAACCTACGATCAGAAAAGGCAAACCTCCTCCTTCCCCCCAGGACCAAACTGAAAACCATGGGAGACCGAGCCACAGACTGTGGATGCTTTTAAAAAAGACCAGAAAACGCATCTTTTTAGAATAGCCTTTTACTAGATTTTTAAAACCCCCACATTTTGCCATGCCGGCATAAATGTCACTGCTTTTATTCTGTTGTTTTAATTGTTGTTGTTGTTTTGTTTACCCCTTTTAACTTTGAGTTTTGTTTACTCGAATGAAAAGTGTGCTTATAAATCAAATAGATTATTACTATTATTATATCTGTTTTATTTTTGTATTACTGCCGAATTGTATTCCATATTTTATTCCATTTTATTCCATTCTATTTCTATGTAAATACTGCTATATTTTACTATATTTGTATTACTCCTCCTCCTCCTCCTCCTCCTCCTCCTCCTCCTCCTCCTCCTCCTCCTCCCCTCAGATAACAACTACGCCAACCCTCTGGTGTGTGCTGTGTTCGTGGCTCTGTGCCCTCTCTGGGTGCTGATCGCTCGGAGGATCCCGTCCACCAGAGAGCTGCTGTACTCCGGCTGGGAGCCCGTCATCATCGCCATGGCCATCAGCAGGTAGCTTTTTTTATTAAAAACCTATTCCCAAGCGTTAAAGGTCACCTATTATGCAACATGCACTTCTTCATGTCTCTTCTACACCAACACGTGTCCCCTCTTCTTCATGTCTCTTCTACATCAACATGTGTCCTCTCTTCTTCATGTCTCTTCTATATCAACATGTGTCCCCTCTTCTTCATGTCTCTTCTATATCAACATGTGTCCCCTCTTCTTCATGTCTCTTCTACATCAACATGTGTCCCCTCTTCTTCACGTCTCTTCTTCGTCAACATGTGTCCCCTCTTCCTCATGTCTCTTCCACATCAACATGTGTCCCCTCTTCTTCATGTCTCTTCTACATCAACATGTGTCCCCTCTTCTTCATGTCTCTTTACATCAACATGTGTCCCCTCTTCTCCATGTCTCTTCTACATCAACATGTGTCCCCTCTTCTTCATGTCTCTTCTACATCAACATGTGTCCCCTCTTCTTCATGTCTCTTCTACATCAACACGTGTCCCCTCTTCTTCATGTCTCTTCTACATCAACATGTGTCCCCTCTTCTTCATGTCTCTTCTACATCAACATGTGTCCCCTCTTCTTCATGTCTCTTCTACATCAACATGTGTCCCCTCTTCTCCATGTCTCTTCTACATCAACATGTGTCCCCTCTTCTTCATGTCTCTTCTACATCAACATGTGTCCCCTCTTCTTCATGTCTCTTCTACATCAACACGTGTCCCCTCTTCTTCATGTCTCTTCTACATCAACACGTGTCCCCTCTTCTTCATGTCTCTTCTACATCAACATGTGTCCCCTCTTCTTCATGTCTCTTTACATCAACATGTGTCCCCTCTTCTCCATGTCTCTTCTACATCAACATGTGTCCCCTCTTCTTCATGTCTCTTCTACATCAACATGTGTCCCCTCTTCTTCATGTCTCTTCTACATCAACACGTGTCCCCTCTTCTTCATGTCTCTTCTACATCAACACGTGTCCCCTCTTCTTCATGTCTCTTCTACCATCAACATGTGTCCCCTCTTCTTCATGTCTCTTCTACATCAACACGTGTCCCCTCTTCTTCATGTCTCTTCTACATCAACATGTGTCCCCTCTTCTTCATGTCTCTTCTACATCAACATGTGTCCCCTCTTCT